>NW_009922288.1:75498-80968 GCF_000696875.1 Nestor notabilis | reverse complement strand
GGAAAGCATTTTCACAAGCAGCCCAGTTCTTTATGGGTATGTTGGTGCCTAAAAGCTGTTGAAGATGTTCTAGGTGGCTTTGTTAGGCAAAATACTTCCTCTTCTGTTTTTTTCTCACAAGATTTTTCATAAGTAGTTAGGAATATTTTGTCTGAAACTATTCTTTTTTCCCATGAAAGTTATTTCTTCTTTTGGAAAAAGTATAAAAGGCTGTTTAAAGGTCTCATGGCATTAGCAAAGCGAAGCTGTCCTTGTCAAAATAGTATCAACATACTGCATTTTCCCTGTCTTCTCTAACTTAATCTTGAAATATTAACTGGAGGAATTCAGTGTTTTGTGTTAAACTGTTGTGGTGTACTGTTGGAAACCAGTTATTTTCTAACCACAAGATGAGCATATTTTGATGGGAGGTAAGTTATTTACATGCGCAGTCCAAGCACCTCAATGGATATTCTTTTAGGTTACTTTCATGGTATTAAAATCCATGGCATTAACTTACAAAACACTGGAGTATCCGAGTGGTGAATGAGAATTATGATTTGTGAAGCACTGCAGAAAGGAAAACAAGTAAATGCAAGGTAGGATTCATTTGGCCAGCTGGAAGCATCCTGAAGGTACACAGCTGCGTCTGAGCTCAAACCTCGCTTTCTGTGGAAATCATCAAATATGCATTTCTAAGTAGATCAGAATGTACGGAGAGGAAAAACAAGTATTCCAAAAATGTCAGTTCCAGAAGGTAGAAACAGAAATCGTATCAGAAATGACAGTTTTCGTGAGCACTCCTTGTCCAAAACAGTTGTTTGCTCTTAGTTGCGTGCTAAAATGTTTCATGAATGCAAGTTGCAGTATTTTTGGACTCCATTATATGAAATTAGATCAGTAATCTTATTGGTGGGCAAGTTTTTGTGATGTGATTTTAAAACAACTCCATTGGCAACTTCTACCGTCATTATAGAAAATGAATCACAATTACATTTTGTGTCTCATTAAGGTCATGATTCTAGGTGTCTTGATCCAGAGTTTGGAAGAGCGGGGCTGGATCTGACCATAATAAAATGGGAAAATATTTGTATTCCATCCCACTTTCAACTGCACCTGGATAAACCTAACAACGACCTCTGTGTTTGGAATATATCCAATATACCCTGTACTGAGAGCTGCATAAATTAATTGGTATTTGGCCAACTAAATCTGCAGTTGTCATCTGTAATACATAATACGTGTTGATCCACTCTGATAATGCTTACTCATCCAACACTTTGTGTTCAGTAGGAGTTTTGAAGGAAAAAAATCTGTAGGTACAGACTTTGTCTTTTGACAAAGACAGACATGCAAGTCACTCACTTCATCTGTGGGCTGACCTAGTAGTCAGATTGACTGAGGAAATGGTGATGACAATTTTGTTGCAAATTAAACATTGATTTTAATTTTTTTAATCAGAAATCCTTTTCTTTTAATTGTGCCTTATATTCACAAGGGATGAGCTTAATCAGGATAGTTTTCATTCTGAATTAAGGGTAGCCATACTACAGGGCTGCGCTTCTGCAACTATAGGACTTTAAATCTAGTAATCAAATTAATTTTCAAAGTAAAGTCTTATTTCCTTGACTGCATATTTCTGTGTGTCTGACTACCAGAGACATCTGGCTGTATTGGCCAGTTCTTAAATCTTTATAAGTGCAGACACCTGTGGGTTAGTTTTAATATTGACAATTTGTATTTGTAAGTGAGTGGACTATGAAATCATGTCCCTAAGAATACGTGACAGCTAGCTTTTACTTTGCCAGATATTTTGTCAAATTTAGATTATGGAGCATTATATTAAACAGGGATGTTATTGACTCCTTTACTTCCCCATTTAATTTTCTTTTTCCAGGAGAGTAGGCATAGGTGAATTCAAGCTTTCTTAGAGATAATACATTCTTTCTGGAAGGCATTAAAAAATATAAATGGCACAATTGATTTATTTTTCTTAAAAGTTTGTTCAATAACTTTGAGAAGGGATATTAGCAAGAAGCTTTAGCAAGTAATCTGATGTATGTTATAGCTCCATGCTGAATCAAGAACAAGTGACAAACTCTGAGCAGTGAAGTGTGTCAGATACACCAGCACTGACTCCTTCTGAGATTAATCCAAAATTTCTATATATAATCTGTTTGGTTCTCACCAAATAGAGTGACAGCCTACTTGTATCTTCATACCTTTGTGATATCTCCTGTCTTGACTGACGCAGTAGGGATTAAACTGGAGCCTTTTTGGATTTATACATACATATCTTTATAGCCTCAGCTAAGCAGCCATTCCCTGCAGGCAACTGGAATGGATTCAGACATTGGTGGACTGGGCACTGAGTGCAATAGTTAACTCATGCTGAAATAGTCATTTGAAAGGTACACATCAGTGTGGGGTTGTTTTTCAGCCATTTTAAACTTTTTTAGGTGTTTGTGACTTTTTTCCCCTCCACCAGAAGCAGAAGAGTCCACATGCAGCAGCGATATTGGCATAATGCATTTTGTTAAGAAGCATCTCTCCAAAGCAAAGCAATCTGGTCACCCCCATGTCTGCTGTAAACTTGGTAATGAGAACAGAAAACAGTGGCTGTTCACAACTTTGCTCTTAAAATGATAATAGGGGATTTCTAACTGGAAACAAACAGGAAAAGGCTTTTCCATTATTTTTTAAATGCTCTCTTATGGGAGTCACAACAAATACGTGGATATGGCACCATCCACAAAGATGTAGCCTTTATTGGCATTTAAATAGAAATGCCAGTGCTTCCCTTTCTATGTTACTGTACTGGCAATGGCTGTCTGCTTTTATATTTGCTACAGTTGGTTGGTAGGAGGGAAGTTGAAAACTTTGGTGAAGTTTGAAACTTTGTGGGTTTTTTGGGCACATGAGAAAATTGCCATTGAGTGGAGCTGCTGCATGTCCTGCAGTGTTTATGTCTCGAAGGCATCTCCTTGCCATTTATGGTGTGCAGAACACACATCCAAGCCATGTGGCATCAGCATGGGTAGATGAGCACTCGTCATAAACAAATAGACATGGGTAATATGATCTAATGCTATTCTGGTCAATAGGAAAATTCAAAGTCGTTGAACTCAGTTACATGACTCTTCAAGGCTCCCTTGAGAATTTCAGCCCAAAGCAAAAGTGGAAAGAAAGCCTAAGCTGAGGTCACCCATGAGAGTTGCAGGGCTTTGTCTTGTGCAGTTATGAAGTGTGGACTTGAGGCTTTATCCATAGTAGATGTGTCTCACAGCCTCCTTTCCTTGTTCCCAGTGCCTCCTGAATTGCTGTATTGCCACAGCCCATATATATGGTTTACTGTTCCAAATACAGTTACTTCATCTTCATGCCCTTGTAACTCAGGCACAACTAAGCCAACACAAGATCATGGCTTTCCTGTAGGGATAGCTCTCTGCCATCTCTGGATGATGGGTAGGAACAGTGGGTGTTTTATGGTGTTACTGCTCATTTAGGCTGCCATGGCTGAGGGCAGACTTCACCCTGCAGAGAGAGAATCAGCCAGAGGCTGGCCATGTCCCCTATCCTCCTTCCATGTAGCCATAGAGCTGGAACAAGGAGATCCAAAAGGTGACTTCTATGAGAGGATGGGGAACGTGGTCTGCATCTCACAAAGTCAGGGTTTCTGCTGCTAGGTCTTGCTGCTGGCATTGAGTTGGTTTTCCTTCTAGAAATTGAAAGACCAGGCACAGAGTTCTCCACCAAGCTTCACCCCAAAAGGATGCGGTTGGCACACAGAGATTTTCTCCCCTCTTGACTCTGATTTACTATTAAGGCCTTGAAATGCTGACCTTGTTTAAAATTCCTTCTTTCATTAGAAGCATATGCTTCTGATTTTCTTTCTTATGATGACATAGTTTGCACTCTTATCCGAGAGCTGTTTTCTTAATAGGACCAACTATATTTGGAATCACTCTGAATTGCTCTTGAAATGGAAGATTGATGTCAGTATTTCTGGCAATTTTTCACTATTTTTCTTTCCCTGTAGTTGAGTATTAAATAACTGTTCAAGCTGGGAACACTGACACCACTTCATTTTAACATAATTTGGTTTGTTTTATTTTAGGTCTGTATATACTCCTTGAGTAGCTGATACAGGTAAACCTACTAGCAGGATGATTTGTGGAAGATTTAGTAAATAACAAAAAAGGTATGACAATGAGCATGGAGGGTTGTGCTTTGCATCAGTTTACACACAAGGAAATCTTACAAGCTTTAGAGACCTGATCCTGTGTTGACTCTCTCACATCCATGTCTTAGACTTGAGTGGCATTTTTAGAAGAGGCACAGAAGAGGCATCTGGATCCCATTGAAATCCCGTATCCAGGGGATGTTAGAAGACTTCATGGGTTTTGTTAGTCAGCTATATAATTTCCTATGTCATGATTATGCCTACAGTATCCATGTGAGAGATGACTGCTTTCTGCTCTTTGGAGCTGGTCATATGTAATCTGTCACTGTCCTTACAGTCCTTCACTGTCTTGGACTACAAATCAAGAAATGTCAGTTGTATCTCCCAGGACCCAGTTTCCAGGGTTTACACTCTCTTTAGTACAGATTAAATTTTTAATCCAATTTACATGTCAGGACAGTTTTGATTCTGGTAAGAGTAAAGGTAAAGTGAAAAATAATGGTAGCAAGTTTGGTTTAGTTAGCAGCGCAGGCAGGTACTTCAGTCAGCACATGGCCATATGCACCTCAGGAACCTCCATGTGTTGGGTCTTCCTCACCCAATGGAGCAGTTTATCTCCAGTGGGCAAGGTGAAGAGAGTATCTTCAGCACAAGGGTGGCCATCCTGCCCTCCATCATGCATCTCCCATCCTTTCAAGAGAGACACATCTGGTATGAGTGGGAGCACTCAACTCAGTATGCTGCTGGTCTTGGTCTTGCATCATTTTGGAAGTGTCTTTAAGATTCTCTTGTAAAAAAGCAATATACCTTTTTCAAGCAAAAAATAGGACCAGAACTGCCCAAAAGTTTGGTCTCATTTTGGACTATACTTGGGGTTTGGGCAAGCCCTCTTGTAGTTCTTGATAACTGGATTTGACTATTGCAAAGCAGTTAGAAAGGTAGCCAGACTTTGTGGAGTCTCCTGCCTATTCACTAGAAATGCAGAATCATCCCCTACACTCCTTCCAAAAAATACTCTATTATTCCCATTTGTCTGGGAAGTTATCTGAGTTTAACTTCAATTTACTTGTGGATGTGTTTCTTGATGTGTTAAAAAAATCTGGTGTTTCTTTAATTTTCTGCCTATATAGATACTTGTTTTGTGTAATCTGTTATTAATAAGCAGAAATGAGTAGGGTTCTGTATAGACACCCTTTGGCACTTGGAGAATATTTGGGTCATTTCTTGTGTGTACTCTGTAGCTAGAAATGTTCCCATGGCATGTAGTGATTTATTAGGAGCACAGTGGGCATTTTCCGGGTGGGGTAG
>NW_009922288.1:62559-75467 GCF_000696875.1 Nestor notabilis | reverse complement strand
GAAAGAGTGCTTGATTTGCTAATAGTCCTGGTGATGGTCCAGATTTTATCTTCATTTATTAAGTAAAAGCCCTTGTGAGCTTTGCTTAATTGAGAGGTAGGAAGAGCTGATTTTAGGAGCACACCGATGCCATGGGGGCAAGACATGGCAGGACATGAAATAGATAAAAATGGGGCAAAAGGAGGGGTTTTGGTGGGGGAATCAGCTCTCTGACTGCTGTAGGTGGTTTGTTTCTTGTTTTTAGGAAAATGAAAGAGCATAAACCCAAGAGCTTATTCTGGAAATGGCTTCATAGTAATAATTTTCAGCCGTTTGAGGCAGCAGGTACTTTAAATTTTTCCAGTGGCTGGGCCAGCTCCTGTGCAGCAATTTAATTGGAAACTCATGGATGATGGATTTACTTTTTTAGCTATCCTTTACAGACCCTGTGAAGCCAACAGATTCCCAAGAGTCTGCACTCCCCAGGGTGGAAACCACCCCTGTGAAGCATGGAGGAATGAAAAGAAAGCAGAAGCTAACTGTGGCCGGTTAAAACTAATACAGAGGAGCCATGCTGAGGGCCTCCAGTAGCAGTAGATTGTGAAGGAGTTAATACTCAGATATGGTTTTCAGGAAATCTCTGCATATTAACTTTTCTTCCTCCCTAGTAATTACTTGAGCTGACAGCATTTTTAATAGGCCTCACAGGAATCTCAGCCAGTCCTTGCCCATTTCTGTGTTGTGGCCACTCTACGAGGGAGAAGACGGTGTCAAGGGGTGTTGGTGTTTCTGAAAGTGCTGATATCTGTGTTCTTGTTCTTCGTCCTGGCCATGTTTTCCTTTCTCCAACATGGATTTTTCTGAGCCTATTCCATACTAAACCTTTCATTTGAGGGTCCTAAAAGAACATTTCTTCCCAAAACCTCCTCCTGCAGCCGCACATGCCCCAGGGTTTGTTGGGTGATGGCAGAGCCCCACTGAAATAACGTTTTCGAAGCAAAATCATAACTGTTGCTGAGTTACATAAATATCAGTACTTGGCACTGTTATACAGAGCCAGAAGTATTGCTGGGAGAAAGCAGTTAATTAAAAACTGCTTTGCAGTGCTGTGCTTTTCCTTGTATTAAAAATAAAGTGCAGTATCGTGAGCAGTTGGTCTTGCTGTTTTGTAAACAGTTTTCCCCACACTTTCTCCTCTTTGCTTTTGGTGATTTGAGGACTTATATTGCTGATCAAAGAAGCTGTGAGGAGTCTGCTCTAGTGGCAGCAGAAGCTTTTCCATACCTCTGCCAATAGGACTGAGTTGTCCTATAACATAGCAAAAATGCTTCTTGCTTGGGACCATTACATTTGTAGTAATCCACCCTTCCCTAGGAAGCATAACACACACACATTACTCTAAATAGAAAATATATTTAAACATGACACACGGCCACATGGATGCTTTTATGATTGAGTAATCCAGGAGAAAGGGGGAATGGAGAAGATATGGGAACAAGGCAAAAAGACTCAAGAAAGAAGTTTCACCAACTTAGGTGCTGAAAGAGTTTCCCAAACAGTTAATTCCTGCTCTGGTTTTCCTGCTCCTCACTTAAAATGGGAAAAAAGCTGTAAGTGTTCTCAAATAGTGGGAATGTGAATAGGAACTCTGAACCCCCTTGCAAACTTGTAGCAGCTTGTTTGAATTGCCTTTAGTATTTCATACACAGTGGAATTTTAGAGGTAAGCTTTAAATAGCCAAGTGAAAATATGTGCCAGATCATTCTTGCACTCGAGGAAGCAGTTTCCAAATGTCACCAGAGATGAATCCCTATGGCTGAGATTCAAACCTCCACAGTGTTTGTTGCCTGAGTCAAAATAAAATCAAATGGGGATCAATAAGCACTCAGGGCTGCAGAGGAATGGGAGTTTAGGTGCTGGTACCATGGGCAAACCCAGGTCTATTTTACTCGATGTGCATGATGCTGGGATGGCAATCTGCTGCTTGAACCAGCACTTCCTGTTCCTCCTGGTTCTGCAGGGAGATGCCGACGAGGATTTGGGTCAATCTGAGAAAGGTGGTTTTGTGTGTAAGCTGTCTTGTACAGAGCACAGTGTGCAGCATGTATTACAAACCAGATTTGTCTGTAAACGATGCTGACCTTTACTGTGGTGTGGTCTGCTTGAAAAGAATGCCCTGAGGAGACACAGTCCACCAAGTAGACAACACTGTGATTCCTGTGTGATATTTCTGACTTAGGAAAGGCTAAGCCATTCCAGTGCTGTCACTTCCCAACAGATACTTAACGCCTTCTTGTCCAGGCTCTGGCTGGTAATTCTGCTCTACGCCAGATTATTTCAGTAGGGATGGATGTAGTTGTCCCACAAGAACTCCAATATTTTTGCTGTTTCCTTTGGTTGGAGTTAATGGGGTTCCTCACACAACTGACTTGTCTGCTGTGAGTGGAAAGGCCACGTGCAAGCTGTCATTCATATGACGTGCACTGTGGTATGGACCATATTATAAACCCATTTTTATGTGCTTCTCTTACCCCCAAAGGAATATCTTTAACCATCATAGTTCATAGCTGTCTCTGAGCATGGTATTTTGGCACTGTGTTTGCAACACTTCAAACAATGAAGTACAAAAAGAATCCTTCTCTGCCTGTAAGAGGTGGAAGCATTTTATTAAGGTCTGTGGGAAAAGCATTCATGAGGAAACAGGTCTCTCAGCAGATATGATGGTGGCAAGGACATGGGTATTGGTAGAATTCATTTGGATTGTGGTGGTGCTTGAGGATCCATCCTGGACAAAAATCCTTTAATAGTAATTCCAGTAGAAAACCAAAATATTAATTTGCCTGGCCACAAGGGGTAATGGCTTCAAACTTAAACAGGGGAAGTTTAAGTTAGATCTAAGGAAGAAGTTCTTCACAGTGAGGGTGGGTGCTGAGGCACTGGAGTAGGTTGCCCAAGGAAGTTGTGAATGCTCCAACCCTGGAGGTGTTCAAGGCCAGGCTGGACAGAGCCTTGGGCGACATGGTTTAGTGTGTGGTGTCCCTGCTCATGGCAGGGGGGTTGGAACTAGATGATCTTAAGGTCCTTTCCAACCCTAACTATTCTATGATTCTATGATTCTATGTTGTATTCACTTCTTCAGCAAGCTCTCCCAGGCTGTTGGGTCAGCCATTAAGATGTCTTTTCTCCTTTCCCTGTGGACCTGTTAAACCTGTTGTGTCTGACTATGGTTGCTGAAATAACTGAGTTGGTAGAAAGGTGGATGCTCCGTGGGATAGCATAGACTTAACTTGAAGAGCAGGGAACTAGCACAGGCTGAAATACTACAGTGTGGTGCAGCACACGGATGTTTAATTGACCCACAGTGAGAATGAAACTAGGCAGCGAGCCCAGTTTCTTTGTGAACTCTTTGGTCAGAGATGGGCAAGGCAAATTGCTTACTGGGAGTCAAAGTCGTGATCAAGGCTTTTTGTGTCCTCCCTGGGAACTGGAAATGGTCCCACCTCGCACAAGACATCATTACAGTAGGATGCTTGCCTTCGAATGGTTAAGTGCTGAGGCTTGTCTGAGATATTTCCCTCTTCTGGGGAATGTGTTAAGCACTAAATGATGCATGAGCCCTGTTGGAGGGGAGTGTTACATTCCATATGAAACTGTACACAGGCTGTTTATTTTCCACTGATGATTTTATTCTGGAAGGCAGGTGTGGTTCCAGGCTAACTTCACATGCTAAGCAGGCCCCGAAGCAAAGCAGTAATTTGCTTTCCTCTAAACAAATACATCTTCTAATTACCGTTTTAAAGGTGATCTCACATAGGAAGAAGCAATAGCAAATAAGTGGATAGGGTGGGACACATGTCAAACTGGCACTGGAGTGAAAAAATGTCTTGTAGTTGTAATAACTTGTCTTTACACTTGGCATGCTGCTTTGCTTGCCACAGATTTAGTAAGATCTTGTGTGTGGTAGTTCCTGGGTGAAATTGTTATCTTAGGGATCAGTGTCTGTCCAAATTGCAAAAAAAGATACTTTTCCTTGTTTCATATTTTTGCTTTTATTATTTGCATTTCCCCATGCATATTTTAACAGGTGAGCACTTGTAATGTCAGCTGGGGACTGCACAGGGCTCTCCTGTGGTAAAGACAGAAGATGCTATAGCCTAGGTTTGACGAGCCCATCTCTCAACGAAGGGTTCTAATAGGCTTTTAACCACACATGGGGTACAGAGAGGGATCCAGAACGCTCAGTCATCAAAGACTTGTATCTTGAGGAATGTGCAATCAAGACAAGCCAAAATCTCTTAGTAATTAAGATTGCAGTCAACTTTGATTACGAAGCCCAACTTTTGATCCTCTCTCCTCCCTCTGGTCATGGCTTGCAAAATTTAATTGCTGTCAAAGATGACATGTTTATTTTAAAATAGGCTGCTTTGATTTCTGCAGAGTGGAAAGGAAATTAATCCAACTCAGTTTTAGTGACAGACCACTAGACAAGTTGGCATTTGCTGAGCACCTGTGCGTGTTCTTCCGAAGTTGCCATCCCCTACCTTTACTGTGCCACCAGCAGCAATGCTAGGCAAGTTACGGGCCCTGGGCAACATCATTCTCTGCTCTCCTCCATAAGGTATAATAATGACAACAGCTTCAATTTGAGCTTACTTTGTTATTCTGTGTTGACTAGCAGAGTTAGAATATCTCCCATACAGCATGTCGGAGATAAAATTACTCTGTATTATTTATTAAGTGTCTCTAAGAATTCGCCAAATACCCTTCATGCTTTCACTTTTTTAAAAATCTGAAATGATTTAATTAAAAATCAGATTATTAAATGAAATTATCTTCCAGTTATCTAGGTTAAGGTTGTTTTCCTCTTACTTGTATGAATGCTTTCTGTCATTTCTCTTCTGCGTGTTGTGTATTATAAAACTGTCTTCTTCACACTCCGAGAGGAAAACAACATGCCTGGAGAAAGCAAAGTGTTAGAAAACATCCCAACATTCAAAATCTCTGCAGTACGTATCAGAGAGAATAAAGATTTCATCAAAAGTCCCTGTCATCTGGCTGTTATGCCACATTTCAACAAAACACATGTAATATTACCACTGACTGCAGCCACAACTTGTCATGGCAGCGTGTCCAGGAAAGGCCCACATGTACCAGCACTTGAGATAACAACCCAGACAGATACTCAGCAAAGAGCACAGGAATATGAAGAACAGAGAAGGGGAACTAAGGCCAGAAACCTGTTTAAATTTCAGAAAACAAAACACGTTTAAACAATATCCTCCCATTAGAATTCAGTCAGAGTCTTCTTTGTTCAGACTCTTCTGGCATGGTTATTAATTCTTCGTCCAAAAATGTTAGATTTGTCAGAGTGAACTGTAGCATGCTTCAGCTAGCAATAGCTTGAGTTTGCACAGTAAAACGTTGCAGACTCTGTGCTGGCAATAGACGGTGACTTGAACAGATGCATGCTTCCTTTTCTAAGTGATACAGCAAGAATTGTGTGCAGACTGAGGGATGTGGTTGTTGTTTGCGTGAATATCGTGCACAGCTGAGTTTACATATTTGGTACGATCCTGTCTGACTCCAAGGAGATAAATGAAATTAAGTTCTCAGAAGGGAAGTAATTAGACCGTGAAACAATGGCAAAGATATGGCACTATGGGAGAAGACATCCTTGAATACACGGGGTGGAGGGGCTCTTAGTGGAGAATACAGGTTTTCTTAGCTCTCAGCAGATTAACCAAGCTAAGGCTTCTCAAGATTAAAATGAGACCCAAAGGGGCTGCTACAGATCTGACAATCCTGGCTCTGGGGACAGAAGGGACAGGCTGGTTGAGGAATGGTATTGTCAAGAAATCTCCATCAGAGGAAGATGCTGGAAGGAAGGTCTTCAAGGTGGGTTAGATCCAGGCGTCACGTCAGCCTTTTCTCTTGCTTGCCACAGACTTTTGGGGAAATAGTAAGGGTGTTTCCTACAGTCAGGAGCCACAGAAAACAAGGCTGAGGTAGAAGGACCATCTGTGTGAAGATGTCAGGAAAGTGAGCAGACTGCTCATCGGAGTTGTGGTGCAAGAGGGATTATCCAACAGCCTTCAACCCAGAGAGATGTGGGAGAACGGAAAGAAGTGCTTGGCAAAGTGTGCTGGCTGTTGACGTGAATTTATTTCCTCTAAAATTGAGCAAATTCCCAGCCCTGAATCTGCCTTTATAGTAACTGAGGCAACAGATCTTTTATTATTTTGCCTGACCTTTAGTTAAACAAATAATAAATGCTACCACAAGAAAATACTGGCTCACCTTCCTTTTGAATTATCTAATAGTGCAACTTGTTTGTTTGAAGAATCAGGCACTAAAACTCTTTCTAGTTAGGTTTACATTTGTTTAATTGGTTTTTTACTTCACCAAAGTTGTTTCAGAATTAAAATCTAGCTGGATGTAATCAGCTATTAGCATGAGCAGCTTGCAAACAGTGCCAGTGGGATGCTGAAGGGTTTTTATATGGATCAGCCAGAGCATCTGGAAACCCATGATTGTGAGAAGCAGTGACATATTTTATGCACAAATGCCTGAAAGTAGCTGTTGTACAATCTTGTCAGGTTCACATGAGCCATGGATCCCTAAAGAGGTGGATATTGCTTGGTTTTCCATTGGATAAAAGATGGCATCACGGTTGGCACTATGCATGGCAGGGATCCTCTTTATCAGTGTATTTAATCATAAATACAAGTTATTTAAAGTGTCTTAGTCTCAAAAATTAATTAATACTGTGTAACAGTCCCCATTTCCAGGGCAATCACCTGGAAATCATGGGTCCCAGCATTAGAAATCCATGAGTATTTGACTAAAAGAAATCAGGCTGTGAGTGAGATTTCTCAAGATAGTTTGGAGCAGATGGTCATGCTGAGGGACAGGGAAGTAGGCACTTCTGCATCAATTCTGGACCATGTTTTGAAGCTCAATAAATAGCATGGCCTCTTGATTTCAGCTGCTGGCCTCACTCCATGCTGTGGATAGGTGCTTCACCCACACCACCACTCAGCCTGTTTGTAGAATGATGAAGAGTAAATCCTGTTCGAAACAGAGGATTAATGTAGTCAAGGCACTGCAGTCAGCAGCAAGGGTGTACACACATCTGTCCTCTTGTTTTATACTGCAAACCATCACCATGATGTCTGAGTAATGCATTCCAGATTAGGAATTGCTAGGTCTCTGGCAAACTTAATGGAGGTGTTAATCACCTTGCTTTTGGGGTTATAAAATACAGTTCATACACATACCTGCTTGATGATGGTAGCTAGTTTTAGTTTCCTATGTTTGAAAGCTCTTGCGGTTTCTGTGAGGGAGAAGGATGTTTTGAAAGGAGCTGTCCTTGCTATGCAGAGTCAGCATATTCTCAGGTTTCTCTGCTTAAGTCCTGTTCCCAGCTGGCATATCTTTGTCAATGGGTGCTGAGAGAGGTCTCGGTTCATTTCCAGGCCTGCAGTCCTCTCCCTTGGTGAATATTTCCATTTTCAAGGGCTGTTTCTACTTTAATAAACTGAAAGTTGAGTTCCTTTGAACTATTAGACATCTGTGCTCTTCCTCCCAAGAGGACTGTTCCTCTGGCAAAAAAAGAAGAGATGGGGGTTGTTTATCTGCAGAGCTCTTTGGCCAAGTCCCACCTTCAAACTGTAGCATTGTTATTTGGAAGGAAAAGGAAACCCTGAGAGCCAGGGTAGGATGCAGATTGCCTTCATGTGGTCCAAAACCTGCGGAAATGATCCACGGGGAGAGCTGGGAGCCTTGAGAGCAGCCCTTCGGAAAGTCAAAATGTTGGATGGAGATTTGGCTAGAAATAGGCAAAGGCAGTGCCTGAGCTCCTGTCTGTCCCCAGAGCTTGGAGACCTGCCTCTGAGCAGCACATTAGCTGCCTCTGTTCACCCTAGAGCCAGACCCTACAGCCTTTTCCGGAGGTGGGTGTCCATCTGAGAGGGTCTTACTGCTTGTGATTGTATGTGCTCTTTCTAGTGGGGACATATGGGCAGGTGATGACACACAGGTCCCATCTCCTGGGTGGCTTTGCTGCCTGAACCTTCTGGGTTTAGGTGCTTTCACCCCTTCCTAATGAAAGTGGTGCTGGGAGCGCAGGATTCAGGGGTCAGAAGGAGACCAGGCCATAGTGTGATCACCTAGTTGGGACTTGGAACAAGGAGATCCTTGTTCTACACTGCTCCATGGCTATGTCCTCTGACTTACAGAGATTGGATTAGCAGCAGAAAGATTCCTGATAACTAAAAGCTGTTTAAGTGTGGTGCAAAGAAGTTCACACCGTCACAGGGAAACATGTTATATTAGAGAGAGATGCAAGCATTTGGGAGAGCACAAGGAATCAGGAAAAACATTAGAATTAGCATGGTTTGGGTTGAAAGGGACCTTTAAAATCATCTAGTCCAACCCCCTGCTGTGGACAGCTACATACAACACTGGCCAATACCTGACTGTCACCTTTAGGACAGGCTTCTAGGAACCTAGAAGGGTTGTGAGGAGGGCTTTGGTGTTGGTGACCCCAAAGATAAGGAGCAGCTCCAAAATGTGTGGGCATCCAGTGTGTGTAACAGGCAGCATAAAGGTACTTGGTTGAAAATCTAGTTCTTTTCTTGATTAGCATCATCACCTTGTTAGAGGTGAGAAATGAGTGTTCAGTATGATAGGTAAGATGGGGATAGACTACGTGCTTAAAGATGGAGATTAATGTGTTATGTTTCAGGGAATAGATAGTTTAAGAGCTGGTGCATAGCACATAGATGTGCACAGTTGAAAACATAGACTAGGAAATGTGCTTCGCTGCAGTATGAGCGAATGAAAAAGGCCAGAGAGGAGGAGATTACAGTAACTGAAACATGCATGACTGGGACTCTTCCTTTTCCTTTGTCTTATTCCTGATTGTTCCCTTGAGCAGGGTCTCACAGACAGTACAAATAAAAGCACAAGCCTTTGGAAACTGTGTGCGACCTGCTGTCATTACACAGCATGGCTGGCACAGATAGCAGCCGCAGAGATGACTTGTACATGCGAGATAGCCTGCCATGGAGAAGAAAAGAGCTTTCCACCTTCAGGGGGGCTTCTGACAAAGAGTAAATGGATGGGAGGAGGCAGCTGAAGCCAAGGGAGAAAACAAGATGTAAAAACAAAACCGAAAATACAAACAAAACAGGAGACACTGAGTAACAATTAGACTAATGCGTGTTTAATTTTAAGTGTTTTAACCATTCATGCTGAGTGATTAAGTGCTGTGAGATTTGACGACTCTGATTATCTTCTCAGAAGTGTATTTATACCTGTCAAAAGCAAAATGATGTGTTAGAAACACAGCCTCACCTTCCCCACCTGTATCTGGTATAGAGTTTGTAAAGCATTATTCAACAGTGTGTTAGTCAAAATGATAACAGTGAATTTGGTCTGAATTAAGCACATGCATGACTGATGCAATACTAATTGCTCAGCAGATTTTGTACATGGGATTATGACTGTGTGACTTTACCAGTATTATAGACCTGGTTTCAGGTCGCTGAAACCTGTCTACCCCTTGGGGAGTCTGCTTCTTCCTTGCCTTGTATGTTACGGTGTCATCAGAACCAGCTCAGATGGTGTGGACCAACTCAGGTGTGAATGAGGACACGAAGTTTGGTTATCCTATCATCTACCTTTAGATATCTACAAGTGTATGTCCTTGGAGTAAGAACTGCCATTCTCCTGCCCATTCCAACTGACTGGTTCCACTTGGTTATCTTTTTCAGAAACACATATAAGGTGACAAAGAGACTGGTGTCTGGTGTCTCTGGAGGTTTCTCGCTGATTTCTTGGCAGTAAGTTCATGCCTCTCAATGTGCCTGTTAGTTGGCATGAAGTCACACATCGGAGCCCAAACATATTTTGGAAATACGGATTCGTGATTTTTCTTCCCCTTAAATATTTCCAAACTATTTTTCATAACATTTGCTGGTAGCTTGTGCCAGCCTGCAGCCTGAGCACGTCTGGCTCCGTTTGAAATGCTCATAGCTTCTTAAACAAATTCCATTGGCTTTGCAAACTTTCGATTTTGGTCCTAGCTCAAAGGTGGATGTTTTATAAGTGTGAGCACAGTGTTTCCAGTCCCACTTCAGAGCTCTGTGCGTGGGGAGAAATGCACCTTTTTTCCGTCTGCTTGGTTTGAAGGTCATAATTTCATAATGAAAAGTGTGAAGTTAGGAGGTTAATGGAAACTCAGAGCAGAAGCATTAACTCAGCAGGTAGCTTCCTCTCTCTTACTGTTCTATTGAGAACACACAAATGTTCTCCTGGCTTCAGGAAGTAATTATTTGAATCGAATATGTTGTTATTTTAAAATCCCACCAGAGCACCAAGTAACATGGTAATGCAGTAATATACAAGTTGAAGTGTAACTAGGTGGATATAGCAATTAAACATGGAAAAAAAGAGTAGGACAGGATGCCTGTCAAGATGCAATTTGGAGTTAAACATCAAGGGGCATTACTCAGGAGAGTGTGAAATGTGAGAAGACACGTAATTGACATGGACCTGTGCAATCCTAGGTTCTTAGCTTAAGCACAAATTAGGAATTGTATAGGAATATCTGTGCCTGTTTTTGTGTTGCATTTGGAATTGAGATGTTCTGTAAATTTTATTTCAAATCCAGCTCTTGAGAGATCAGCAGATCACAAATGATAAGACCCATGAGAATGTGTACATTCATCTAGAAATGAACTTCTAATCTCTTAAGTTTGTGATGCCAATTGCATCACCAAATACTTTCCCAGCAGTTTTTACTCATGTGCTTAGCATCTATGGAGCGCTAATACACTTGCAGTTTGTGACAAGACACTGAATTTATTGATGCCACATAAAGCTGAGGTAAAGATAAAAAAGAGGTAGGTTTGATGACTGTTTCATGATGTGTCATAAATGAATGCATTGCTCCAGTTAAGCAAACAATAGGTGTGAGTGAATGCTATAAAATCACACCCCTGGCTCTGTAGCTCCATTTTTCTTGTGGGAGAAGCCAAGCATTGAGTAGCCTCAAAGGCTGAGCTGCAGAACGCCTTTTTAGCAAACACATGCTCCACCCAGCTCAAAATTGATGCATCCCTTGTAAAGCAAGATTTGTTATATTAGGGGTCCTCTAGCATCATTCTGACAAGCTCTATTGGCAGATTGTGCTTTAAAGAAGATACACCTTAAATGTATTAAATTAAATGTATTAAATGTAGTATTACTTGTGGTGAACGACACAGCTTTTAGCACTGCAGAGGGGAGGGCGATGTTACCAGAATGCCCTGTGTCCATCAGCACTAAGGCTGCATTTAGTACCATTTATTTTAGACTTCATCTAATAGCTACCTTTCATTCTAAATATCTTGAATTAATTAGGTGTATTGCTTAGGAAAAAATGAGTCACTGTGTGTGACTTGTATGTGTGACTTGGCTGCATAAAATATTAGAAATCTATAGCACTGTAGTTTGTAAGTCAGTTGGTTAGAAAATGTTCTCTTAAATGCCATGAAACAACCCACTTTTTCATACTGATTTCTTCTTAGTTGAGTGAATGAAACCAAGCAATTGACAAAGATAAATCTGCTATCATTGTCCTAGACAATGTCCTATCAGTGTATCCTACACTTAGGAACTCTTGTTTTCATGTATTTGCATGCCCATTTCTGCTTCATCATGACATGCAAAAAGTCTATGAGCAGTGGTAAAACCTAGAATGAGGGAAAAATAGCCCACATGTTGTTGCGATACTGCTCTTTTGCCTTCCTGTTCCTACAGTTAGACATGCATTTATTTCACACCAAGAATGTGCTGTCTTTTAACATTAATTACTGCTTATGATATTAATATTCTTTTTGTTGGTGTCTGAAGTAGGTATTGGTGTTGTCTCTGACAATGCTCTGGAGCAGGACAATGCCACAGCGACATATTTAACAACCATAAATTCCATCTGCAGTGGTTATTAGGGGATTAAAACTATGGAAAGATTCCAGTCTTCCAGCCCTTTAGTGCTTATATCACATTTAGAAATAATCTAGAGTTATATTTTTAAGATATTTAGCTATCTGAAGATACCCGGGAGGATGCTTGAAAGCGCTTTGATGCTTAGTTTCTATAGGAAGTTAGTTGCATCGTAAGGTACCTAATAATCTTTAGAAGTCTGGTCCTTGACTACTAAGTGGGTGTTTTTAGACATTATACTTCCATGACATGGGAAAAGAGGGAACTACAATTTAAAGTACTGGACAAGCGGCTGCAAGTATAGACCTGGCTTCTGGTATAAACTCCTCTGTTACCTCCTCAAAGGTACTCTGGGGACATTTACGAATCCAGGTTTCTCTCTCCTAAAAATAGAAACCTATACATAGGGTCCCTGTGCTCCACAGTAATACAAGTAGCAGGAATAAATGAACTTCAACACTATTTAATTTTTAATTAGAACCCCTTCATCATATCCTTTGTAAAACTGGGGAGATTAAGTTTCTCAAACTTATTCTCACCTGGTTAAAAACCAATTAGCTGCTATACACAAGCCACATGTGTGCTTATTAGCAAGAATTTCTGCTAATTAGCTTGTTCTGGTTAAGTGACTTTTCTGCCACTTGGTGTGTCAAGTTCAGGTCTACTTTGAACTCTACAGCCATGCTGCCAAATTTGAATCCAGCCAAATGAGACCCCCAGTGGGCCTCCCTGATTGAAGATTGCAGGATTTGGCCCAGCTGAATTATGCCATGATTAATTCTGCCCGTTGCTGGGAGTTTTCCCACTCTTCCTGAAGACCACATGCAAATCAAGTGTGATAGCAGTGGAAGTAGAAGACGTATTTTTGCCTCCAGTATCTGGGAAGATTGACAGTAAAGCAAGTTTAAACATCAGTAGCCTTCCTTTAAGCTATAAAGTGG
>NW_009922288.1:61365-62528 GCF_000696875.1 Nestor notabilis | reverse complement strand
GGGCATGTTCAGTGAAAGAAGAAAAAAGCCGTATTTTCCTCTGTCATTACCAACTGTGCAGAGAAGTGGCTCCAGGACATTCAACAGTCCTACTGCTTTCACACAGGTGTCGGGAGAAGTGCATCTGCCTTTGAGTTTGGCTTTCTGTACTCTGTGGCTGAGGACAGTAACTCGTAATGAACACAGAGCGGTACGGTTGTCCTCTGAGATCAATCCCCCGCTGTGCAGAGCTTTCCCACTTACTCTTCCATGGTATAGGGTGTACATGACTCACCCGAGGGCTATTGACACTTCCCACAGGCAACTGGGGGAGCAGTCTTCTGTGTAGGAGTGTCCTAATACAGTGATGATGAAACATGGAAACCTGCCTAGCCTCTTCCTTATCCGTCTGTCTTTCTCAATAAATAAAATAGATTGGCTTCCCAGTAGCTTGGTGGGAAGGAGGGGGTTTTCTGGCAGGTTGCTGATGATGAGTTTGTCATGCGGCTTGTCCCTGCAGACCGAGTGTTTGAGTCAGACTGCTGCCGAGATGCCAGGTAAGGATTGTACAGGAGCCCCGAGGGAGCTGTGCTCCAACATCCTGGTCTACAGGGCGTCCGTGCTCCCTGGGCATGTGGCCCTGGGCCAGCCAGCTGAGCAGGCTACAGGCAGGCACAGCTGATGCACAGTAACCCTAATGACACAAGCACATGGAGACTTGAGCAAGACTCAAACCCACATCTGCTCGGAAAAGCGAAGTGATTACTATCACTATTAACCATATACTAATGATTAGAAAGATGTGGACCTGCTTAAGCAAGTCCAGAGGAGGACCACGAAGATGAACAGAGGGCTGCAGCACCTGTCTTACGAAGACAGGCTGGGAGACCTGGGGTTCTAAGGAGACCATAGAGCAGCTTCCAGAGCCTAAAGGGGCCTACAGGAAATGTGGAGAGGGACTTTTTACAAGGGCAGATAGTGACAGGACAAGGGGAATGGCTTTAAACTGACAGAGGGGAGATTGAGATTAGATGCAAGGAAGAAATTCTTTTACTGTGAGGGTGCTGAGGCGCTGGCACAGGGTGCCCAGAGAAGCTGTGGCTGCCCCATCCCTGGCAGTGTTCAAGGCCAGGTTGGACACAGGGGCTTGGAGCAACCCGCTCCAGTGGAAGGGGTTCCCTGCT
>NW_009922288.1:56674-60846 GCF_000696875.1 Nestor notabilis | reverse complement strand
CTCTAGGGGAGGGTGTCCCTGCCTGCGGCAGGGGTTGGAACTGGATGAGCTTTAAGGTCCCTTCCAACACAAAACAGTCTGGGATTCTATGACTCAATCAAGGCTTGTGATTTTCTGGGCTGCCCAGCAATATTATGTAGTAGCCTGATCTGCAGAGCTGAGCATGCAAAGGGCTTGTCACTTTCATCAGGGGGGCAAAAGGTTTATGCTCAGGATGTCATTTGTGCTTCGTTGCCCATTTGCTTTTCTGCTTCTCTTGTGGAGCAGATGCAGTTCTGAGGGATACAGCTCTTTGGGTAGGACTGTAGAGCATAGCCCTGCTTCATGCTTTGGTTACACTGCTGTTCTCTGAGTACGTAAACAATCTCCACCTTTGTACTGCTGCTTGTCCTTGTCATCAGCAGTATGGGTCCTCCTCACTCATATGCACTACCTTTTAGGATAACCCAATAACTGAAGATCCTGTACAAGCCACAGCAGGGAGCACCAGCTCTGTCACATCTCCTGGGTGATCGTTACATTAATTTCCTATATGGTGGCATGAAATACCTAGTTTTGTTACATCTTTCAATCCCATGGTTGTCCAAATAGGCAGTTATCCATGTTTTTGTATAACTTACTTATACAGGTGCATGACTGGTGTAGCATTCACCATTCATTAGTATGTATTCAAAGCAATGAAGGAGATAATAGTAGACAGCAATATCGCTGTGTCTGTGTCAAATGGGTGTTTCACAGATGGCAGAGCTTTCTTTTGAAAAGTGTAGTATCTGCTGCCAGGTTTCAGATACAGCTGAATGTATGTGTACATACTGCACTCATCTGAGAACGGGGAGGCTAAAAAAGGAGTCTTATGCTTGTTATTTGGCTCTTCATTCACTGTAAACTAATAAGAGCTTCTTATTTTGTGAGGCAAGGTACAGGGATAGTTGCTTTGCTTGCAGCCAGGTCAGTCTTCCTCTTTAGGACAATGGTTTTCAAGGGTTTTTCAGACAGACCCTCCTTTTTCTGTTCATCTGTCATTGCATGAAACACCTTTAGCACAACCCACCTCAGCCCAGGAGCTGCTCATCACCTTTAACTGCATGTAGCTCCTCACGTCTCCCAGGCAAGAGAGTGAGAATCAGCTATAATTACTGGCTGCACATGTAAATCCACACTCCTCCACACTGGGAAAACAGGGCTGCTGCCAGCAACTAGAAGATGGTTCAGTGCTTTTTGCTGAAATAAATCCTTGCAGCCACTGCTTTTATCTTTTTCACCTTTAATGATTAATTCGTCATTAATATTTGTTTTGATGTGTTTCAAATTAAACAGTCTGGAGGGTTTTGCTCAAGCTTTGCAAGCCTTTTTGAATGCTGCCAGTTGGGATCCACCACTTGGAAACCATCATTCTGATGGCTTGGTCTGCTTTTGGTGGAAATTAGGGATATTCCTGAAATCGGGGCTGGCAATGGCACATAGATATTCCTGTTGCCTTAAATGGGCTGCAGGTCCTACTGTAGGAATCCAAGCATTTCGGAAGGTTATTTGGTCCTCATCTTCCCACTAGAGCGGTGAGTTATTGTAATAGAAGACCCAGAGCTTGAATTTCTTTTTCTTGAAAGGCTACTGAGCATTCACATGAAAATGCTGGAGACAAGTGAACATAAAGTCAGCACCTAACTCTGAGTGTGCAATCTAGGAATCTGTCTTTTGTATTCTTAAAGTGCCTCTATTAATTTGTTATGTTTGTGTGGTGCCTAGTGAAAAACCAGGCAACTCTGCTGGAGATGTTCAGCCTTTGTCTGAGCTCTGTTGTGATCCAGATACAAGGCAGAAGAGGGCATAACCTCAGCCTGTGTCCTGGGGAAGCAATGACACTGTGGGCACACTTGTTGCATGCTTGATGGGCACAGCAGCATGCTTGGTACAACAGCTGGATACAGCCATTGTTTCAGAAACGGTCACGCTGCCTTCAGCATCCTTTTGTACCATGTCTGATGGCTGGAAAGTCCCCACAGAGGAAATTACATGTGCTCTGGGCTTGAGGAGGTTCATACTTCTATTTCCCTTTCCCAATAGGGAACCAAGCTGTCTTTTAAGATGAGCAAACAGTCCCCCCTTCTTAAAGCTGCACTGCTGTGCAGTGTGGTGCAGAAGGCATGCTACCACACAGAGTACAAATGCCCCTGGTAGTGAAGGAGCCAGCTCAGTCTCTATTCACAGGACCTAGAGAAATTAGAAATTAAGAGAAGGATTACACTGCTAGGGAGTATAAAATGAGGTAGGGCATGGATCAGAAGTTGTGAGGTGTATGTGGGTAGGTTTTGTCACAGCCAGTTAGTGTTTCAGCTGCTTAACTACACAGCTCAGGTTTCCAGCTGTGAAATGTCTCCAACTTGACATTTCATGGGGATATTTTATAAACATGATATGTAAGGCTGGCATTCACGATAGAATAGATGCAGTGTTGGGGAAGGAAGGCCACTGAAATGGTTGGGAAGATTTCTGGGTCTTCACCCTTGAGTAACGGGAGATCGCAGGGGCGGTGGGTAGGATATGAAAGATGAAATGGAGAGAGGTCAAGTTGTATACAGATGAGACAAGGTCTTCTGACACCTCCCTATCCTTTTCCTTCATGTGGTAGGTTATACCACCATGTAAGCTCCAGAGGAGGAAGCGACATTGATAGCAGAATCCCTCAGCATACTGCTAGGACGCCAGCTCAGGACAAGTCCCATCCTGGCTCACTTCTTTGCATTTAGAAAATGACATGGAAATTGAAGTGTTAAATTCTGAAATAACTAAACTGGCAAAAATTGTTAATTTTTAAATCACATGAATCTCCCTCCTGAATTTTGGCTGCTCCAGCTTCCTTTGAACGCCTGCTCTGAGCCACTTGCTGCTTGCTACCAGTGATGGGGCTTTTTATCACAGTCTCCAGTCACAGCTGAGGGAGTGTATATGAAGTGATTCATCCCTCCACATTTGCCTTTGTGTCCCATCTTCTAGGGCATCTTGGATCTTTCTCTTGTAGCTGGTTTTCAAAGCGGACAGGACTGTATGATGATGTTTCCTGCCCACTCCAATTAACCTGGCAGGAGCATGGAGATCTTAAAAGATATTAGTAAAGACACTAATTTCCTTCATGTGTTGTGAGCAGCCTGACCCCAAAGTTCAACTCCTTGGCCTTCCCGCCACAGAGATTTAGCTAATCTGGCCAGACAATCAATATATGGGCACTGAACCATCTGGCTTTGAGCTGGAATTAGCTCTCCCTTGCCCAGTCATTAGATCAAACAAGGCGAGATGGACCACGTGGGTGGGAACAAAAGGTATCGTGGTGGTAGGAGATCAGAGGAGGTCAAAAACGCCATCTGGCTGGGAGACATAGCACCATTTCTGTCTTTCTGCTCATAAAAACGAGTTCTCTTTCATTTGTAGTGTAAGGGAATATTCAATACTGAATCCAGTAAACCTCCTCCAGCTCCTCGCAATAAGCAAATTAAGGATACAACTTCAAAACAAAACAAACCCCAGCAATCTAAATGCAGCAGGAGAGAAAAAGCAGATGTTTTAGCTTTGCAAACTCTGTAGAGCCACCTGCGCTAGGAGCAACTGTCATCTGCCTGGTTTTGTTCACATCTCTGCTCTGTGTCTAGTTGAGGTTTCATTAACGTTCACGTTATTTGCATGTGTGTTTGTGAGTGAGAGAAAGGGAGACTGCTGATGGTGTGTACAAAGCCCTTTCTGCAGCCACAGAAGCTGCAGTACCAGGTACTTGTTGCCTGGAGGGGAGAGGAACAGTGTGTGGGATATGAAATAGTAGAAATTAATCTCAGTGCCATTAAACTTTCCACTTTTTATCTAAATATGTCTCCAAAAATGTCTATTCCAGGGGAGGGTGGTTGACTTGGTGACATGAATTTGGGAGCCTTTTATTTACCATGGGCTGCCAAACCCTTGGATGAAGCTAGTCCAAAGGTACAATCCCTGTGTTGATGTGAGCATTTTAAATTGTATGATTTTCCTACCTGGAACTTCACTTTTGTGTGCAAAAGAGAAGAAAATCAACCTGCCTCTGCAGAATTTACTGCAAGAAGCCCCAACCTCTGCAGTTCCTGCTTGCTTCTTGTGAACTGCCTGGAGCCACTTCTTGTGGCTGGGTGGGGGCCCCCACAAATGCAGGC
>NW_009922288.1:31022-56637 GCF_000696875.1 Nestor notabilis | reverse complement strand
CATTCCTGTTGAGTGGCCTAAAATCATTAAGGAGAGAAAAAGGTTTCAACATGAGATATAAAATCCCACAAGATAATTTGTGCCCTGTTTGTGAGGGAAAGGTCTGCTATAAAGCCACTGTTTACAAGATACAAGGTATTGATAGCTGATAGCTGAGAAAGACCTGATAAATACCAACTGTGCAAAAAGGAAAGGCTGGGACAGGAGCTTACATTTCTTCTTTTCACACTAGAAAGTCCACGTGGGAGGGAAACATGGATGATGGGAGAAGTGTCATGCTGAACTCTGCTCATGCAAATATCAGTGAAGCTATATGGGGAATATCCATCTAAAATACCTGTTTGGGGGCTGTGGGATATGAAAGGGAGGGGGCTAGAGTTAGAGATACAGTACCTCATGTCATACATGTCCAGTTGATTTTTCAAATGTCCAAATTACAAGAGACCTTTCATCAAGATAAGGCAGTGCAAGCCTGATGGGCAGCATCAGCATTTGAAGGTTTTTCCCGACCAGGAGAGGTGGGAAGAGCTCTGCTGCAGTCATTCAGCCATTTGCAGGACAGCCATCAGTTTCCCTCTCTGTACCAACCATTGCCATCTCACTTACCCTGTTCCCCTCTTAGCAGACTTGTCATGTTTTCCCCTTGGGAGCAGACCAGAAGTTCCCATGTGTTCTCACATCATTACGAGCCATCCTGAAGAGTTTTTGATGGTTTTTGTTCATGTGGAAAGCAATCTGATATGATCACTCCATGTGTGCGACTAGCCTAGTATCTGTTGAAATTATTGACTCATTTCAACTGAATAAGACAGCTGAGCAGAGGCAAGTTTCTACTGTCCTCCAGAGCAGGAACTGTGAATTAAACAATTCCCTTGGCCAACTGGTGAATTCATCAAGCCCAGTAACCCTCATGCTGCTGGCAAAACTCTCTGCAGGGTATGTGTGGAAATAATGGAACATTTATTCGCAAAGACATTTGGTTTCTCAAAGCCACAAATCCTTACAGACTCAGGCTTTGTTAGTTCTGGCTCTCACAAAATTATTTGTGCTTTCTTGTGGCATTTTATCTGTGACACGTGCTGTTCATGGGTGTGCAGCATTAAATGTCATGTCTTGCAAATGTAACACTCCGGTTCGGAAAGAGTTGTTAGTAGAGGGAACCTGCCCTACTTAAATAGCTCTCATGTTTGCCCAGGGTTTTTTGTACAGTATTCTTCTAACTGATTCTAGTTTTCTGTGTTAAATATGATAGATGTTAATATCAGTGATTCAATCGTACTTTAAAGAATGCCTTTGCAGCTGGGGTACTTAATATGCTCTCCTGGCAGCTCTGCAGCCAAAGCGACAGCAAAATCTCATCCTCGGCTTTTATCTTTGCAGAATGCTATTACTCTAATTAATGATCCATGGCAATATGCAACAAGTTTACTTTCAGCTTTTGGCCCCTGGGATGGTCAGGAGCCAACAGAGGTGTACAGGGAGCTCAGTCATTAAAGGATTTAGTTTCCCTCATTGTATGTCAACTTTAATCCTTCGCTTTGTAAAAGCCATGTGAAGCCGAAGCCCATGGAATATATTGATTTTATTTATTTGTTTAATTATCTATTTAAACTTTATGAATGTTGAAGTGAGTTTTGCCATTAGGACTAGTTCTGGACTTACAGGGCTTGTGCCCTTCTGGTGGCAGTGAGTAGGACGTGGCAGTTCTGTGAAGGCCAGTGGCGAGGGTGGATTTAGCATCACTGGAGAGCCACGCCATGTACTCATCACTACTCCTGCGCCACAGCACACCCAGTTTGGCATGATGGAAACTGTCATGCAGGGCAAATGCCACTCCTGGTCAAGTTGGGTCTTGTTTCCGGGATGGGTTTCAGCTCCTTCAGAGGCAGACATTTCTGTGCTTCAGCAGCACTGAATGCTGAAGAAGTCAGGTTAAAATGACGATTCCCCTGTCAATGCTCTTGTGCAGCACCTGCTCAGCAAGCAAAGAGGACCAGTCTGTGCTGGGGGCTCTGAAGCAGATCAAAAGCTCTTCCATCAGCCCTTGTCTGCACAGCTGCCGTGCTTGGAAAAGTCACCTGAAGCCAGTTGCCCAGTTCAGTTTGCTCCT
Source organism: Nestor notabilis (assembly GCF_000696875.1). Classification (NCBI taxonomy): domain Eukaryota; kingdom Metazoa; phylum Chordata; class Aves; order Psittaciformes; family Psittacidae; genus Nestor; species Nestor notabilis. Next base: position 54,527 of record NW_009922288.1, on the reverse strand, counting down.
TTAAGTCTTGGCTAGCAATCTGCTCGTATGTTAAAATATTGCTTATGTGCAAAACTGCCTCCATTCATTTGTGTTGTTGGCACCTTTATAACAGCTCATGGGCAGGATCACAGACCTGGAAGACTGGAGGGGAAAGTTGGTAATTTTGCATGGTTGCATTAAGCCTTGTGGCTTGTGTCTGCCTGCAGCACGGCATCCAAACCAGTGCTGCTCTGAAAGTGGTGAATCCATCCTGTCTTTTCATGGTTTCTTAACAGGATTAATCACTCTTCATCATTTTTTGTGTACTTAAATTTCCCTAATTCTCACTTATAGATTTATTTTCCTCTTCTTAGTCCCCTGGATTGCAGCATCTCATTGGGCCTAGTAGGGTGAAGAGCCCTGAGTGAATTAATTTGAGTATCAACCTGTCTTTATTTGTATTATTTCTAGACATCTTCTTTCTGTCAATTGGCCTCAGAATATTGCTGAAAGCAAACAAAGCCGCAGTGGTTAAAGGTGGCACCATGGCACAGATGAGGGGATTTGTAGGGGCGTATCTGGGTGTAGAGATGTGAGCAGCCCCTGGGGTTTGCCATGAAGCAGGGAGAACATCACGGAAAACAGCAAATATGAGGAACGGGTGATTAAAAGGTTGGTCAGGGGGATTTCCTTAGCTGGATGTTTCATGTTCATAATTCGTAACGATTCACATAATTTGATTTAATCTGCTTTAACCATGCCCACGTTTTGATAATACTTTGGGGTTGGGGGATCTGGTTTCTTGGACCCCTCTGTACGCCCTCTCATGTGATTACAGAAGAACATCTAGGTTTTCCGCACACCACGTCCCTTTCTGTGAAATGAGGGCAGCACCTTTTAAAAACATAAACCCCAGCAGGTCTTGAGGAGATCAGGTAGTCCAGTGAGTATCTCTGCTCAGCGAGATCACCGGTGGGGCTGAGTGGAGGCATTTGGAAGCTTAGCAGAATGAATCCTCTGAACCTTTGAGATTCATTTGGTGCTTCTAGAGGGGGATAAAAGTGGACTTAATTAAGCCATTCCCAAATCCTTCCTGATCCAAGACCATTTCCTCAGCTCTCGAAGTATCCGAGCATCTGTGCAAGCCAGAAGTGTCTGTTTGGCTGTACCAGCCTGCCTGGCATTGCCGATCTGCTCACAGGGAAGTGTGGCAAACTTGTCCTGATCCCCTCTGGCCTTTGTGGTATTGATAAATGCTGTGATGGTGCTGGACACGATATCCTGAACCCCAGGGTGTGATTGTCATGAACAGCATTCAGCCTTGATGGGTCAGTTATTGTGTATTAGTGCTGTAGGCGATTGCTTGACCATGCTTTGAAGTGAAGAAAGGAGCACATGAATTTGGCAGCAGGGCGGCTGCTGCTGGCTGCAGTGACCTCTGCTGGGAAGCCCATGGCCACTCTGGTCCAGCTTCAGCAACACAACCCACAACTTGATCTAAACCACAGGTTTCTCCCCAAGTGATTCCCATTATTTTTTTTTGTTTTATTTTTAACTCAATTTTCCTTTAAATAGTTTGTCATTTGATAGTTCATCTGTGTAGAGAAATGCAGTGTGGGACAAGTCACTTCATTTGCAGGTGTGCAATGGACACTGCACCAGGAATATTGAGTGCTGTGTAACTCCATGATTAAGGCCTTGTTGGTCCTGGGGAGGCTGAGAGAAAGTGAATAAAAATGCCTCCTTCCTATCTCAGCAAGCCCTGTGAGTGAAGCAGCCACCAGCAGTTGGGGTGGCTGGTGTGCACAGGCATCACCTCCCAGAGGGACACATCATCTTCCAAATACCCTCATCCCTATGAGGGATTGTTCCCTTTGTGCTTTAGGGGTGATTCTACTTCTTCTGCTGCCTTCTTCCAGATGATACTTAATATTTGCTGTCTCCCCGAATCCCACGTGCTCACATCCTACGTCTGGTTTCAAATCAGATTGGCTCAATACAGAGGAGTAAACCCTTTATCCCCCCTTCACTTTAGAACTGAGCAAGTTTGCTGTCCTTCAGAGAGCACAGCGGCACAGTGCCCATTTGGCTTGCAAATCAGGAAGGGGTGAGGGTCTTGTGGCAACCCTGAGCACGCAGTGTTGCATGTCTGATGAGCTCTTTTCTGGCCTCTACCTCCCTGGCTGCTTGTCTTTGTGGGTAACCTCGCCATTAGCCATGTGTGTGACAGTTAGGTGTTGCTGGCAGCTGTCTCAGAGGGTGTTAGGTTAGTTTGGAGACCTCTGAGATTCTCAGAAATAGAAATGCAAAGCATTCCTATGTGCATTAATACAGTAAAAACCGTACTGCAGGCTAAGTTGGAGGCTTTAAACAGATAACACTGTGGCAGATTATTAGTATTAAAACTGCCTTGATTATGATGGTAGGAGGTGCACAAATGATCACATGAATGTGCATAAAGGAAAATGGATAAATACGTATAATAATTTTCATTAAAAGTGACTATTTGCTTGAAATGCCATCTGTACTATACCTTCAGTTAACTCAAACAAGGCAAAACTGCCCTTGTCCTAACTGCAACCCTTAAGGGACGGGCACTAAATCTGCACAACAAAATAAATGCTTTTAAACATGTGCTGTGTAAAGCCAAGTGGGCAATGTATTGGTTTCCTGTCTTCAATATTAAGAACTTAATTTGTGATGCAGCCTGCCTGGAAATTTTGCTAAAATATCATGGGGTTTTCCTAGTATTTATATACAATGAGGAGCCTACTCATGTATTTGTTGCTCTGACATCCTGTAGTACATTATATTTGAGTTCACTTATTGTTGATATTAAATTTCCTGTGTGTGAAGGTCCTTATATGAATGCAGCTTTTGATGACTGATTATGGGCGTAAATTCAGGTCAGTCATAATCTTTCCAGTGAATTCAGAGGAAATTGGATTAGTCCGCATTCTTACGGGAAAGATCCTCCAGGCACAAGGGACCTTCTGCTCTTAGCAGCACGTAGACTTGAGGGCACTTAGAACAATTGAGGATGAGGTCGTGACACATGATTAAGAACCTTAATTAAGCTACTTAAACCTTGAAACATGTAGAGTTTTGCATTTGCTGACAATGCACTTTTACTTTCTTTCTGAACGTGTCCATATGTTGTTTAACGAGTGGTCTCTGCTTAGCATTTCGCAGCTTTCTCTCGCTCTTAAAATGATTGTCTGCAATTGGTGTAATTAATATTCTGCCCCTGGAGTTGTACTGGTAGTCTCTTTAGGGTTTGCATAAGTTAAGTGTATCCACTGGAAATTATTTGTAAGCAGTTAAGGAGCAAACCCAGAGAGGCATTGCTCTAGTAGTTAATTAGATGTGTGCTTGTAGAGGTGATCTTTCTAGTGTTTTGACAAGAGGCTTGGTGGAAATGATCGGGGGGAATAGTGAAGGTGTAGAAAACCCATGAAGGTGTTTGGAGTCATTGCTCATGGTGCTTAATAACCCTGCAGGGAAATTCGGGTGTCCAGGCCAGGTGTGACATCGGATCAGGGTGAACTTGGTGGGAAGGAGTGTGGGGCTGTTGTATGGCTGCTTCCTCCCTGTGCCAGCTTCTTCATGGGGGCAAATCTCTGCCTTCTCCCTGCCAGCCTGCACCCTGACCCCACGTTCCCTTGCACCTTCCTTTGCTGTTGTCCTGAGATTTCAACCTCCAACAACCATCTTTGTTTGTCTGACAGAGGAACTGTGAACCTCTAACACCCCAGATACTTAACCCTTAAACATTTTGGCTTCAGAGGGGGTTGAAGGAATTTTTCTGTGTGTAGTAACGTCATTCTGGACTGTGAAGCACTCTGTTTACTTCTGTCAAAATCATATTTTATGATGTTGGATAAAGCACTGACAAGTAATGTCTAACTAAAAATAGTTGTGTGCTTTAGAGCCACTTAACAAAATAAAAATCACTATTTCACCTTACCTTATCTTGTGGGTTTTTTTTCAGGATCAAGCATGAAAATATAGTTGCCCTGGAAGACATCTATGAAAGTCCAAACCATTTATATCTGGTCATGCAATTGTAAGTACTGAACCTAATGAAGTTTTTGTGTCAAAATTGCCAACTCTTCTTGTTCTGGTTTTGTTCTTTAACCCAAAAAATGGGATACGTGAGAGGTGTTTGTGTGCTAGAGTCTGCAAAATCCCTGGCAGGTGGTTAGAAATGAATCTTCAGGTGTGATGGGCTGTGTTGTTGTGAAACTGGGAATTAATGTGTTTTGTGGATAGTCTTACCCAAATCAAATCAGAGCGAAGAGGAGATGTCAAAGGCATCAGAACTGGTCTGTACGTATGGAGTTGCCATGGTTAAGTTCTCTGACTCAGCAGGCAGCTGCTCTGTAATGAGCAAGAGGTGACCCAAGATGGCACCATGAGTATGGGTATATGGATGCTGGATTTGCAAGAAAGTCTCATCTTTGTCTTAGCAGGAGCAGTAGCTCATACCATTGTTCTTGACATGTCTCTCTCGCCAGAGCCTCTCTTTTTCCCCATTTCCCCCCTCTGAGCCTAAAAAGATTAGGAACCCATCAGGTATATGGCAGTGACCTGGTCACATCCACCTGGCAGAGAGGAGAGAAGTGACAGGCAGATGCTCATACGCTTCCCTGCCATTTTCCCCCTTCTAAAATAAGATTTCCAGCTCCAGTTTGTCTCTTTTTCAGTTATGAGGTCACCTCAAACAAGAGCAGAGCAGACAAACAGGGCAGAGGGATAAATCACAGCTGGGAAGAGCCAGATGTGCTGTAGGGAAGCCTGGAGCATCTGAGAGAGGCAGCACTGAGGTTAAATACACCACGTGAAGTCCTTGGGAGACTATGCCAGCCCCTTGTTGGTGATACCCAGGCATGGAGATGTCATCAGGAGCTGTTCTGCTGGCAGCGTTGGAAGAACAGTGACCTGTTTTTGTAGGCTTACATTTCAGCCCAAAGTGCTGCAAAAGGGCTTGCACAGGAACATCAGTGTGGTACAAATTCCACAAACCAGCTGGGTTGTAGGAAGTACCAATTTCACAATCACTTGATTAACAAATCCTTATTTTTGTTTAATCTCTTTAGAAAAAAAAGAGATCAATATTATTCACGTTTATTATTAAGTTGTTTAATGTAGTGTAACCCTCACATTTCTAAATTTCTTACATCAGATCAATGGCTTATCTGAAATGTAGGTCTGTAATCATAAGTGTCACTGTATATATATTAGTAGAAATTTCTACCTGCTCGCAATTCAACACTCACTAGGGAATTACCCTTTCTGTTATACCTGTATTTGTAAACCCAGCCAACTAATTTTCCAAGGATCAATCATTTAGCCATTCCCAAGGGACACAGCTTCACTGATATCCACCAGGATGAGATGCCTGGTTGAAGTCAGCAGCCAGGAACCCATCCACACTGTGGCATCTCTGAGCATTCCCAAGCCCTGGCAAAGAGTTGTGCCCTGTGTTACAACGTAGACCAAGACATCCTGTGTACATCTGCGTTGAACTGAGCCTGCCAGGGAGTAGAATCAATGTTTTTTACTATTCCTATTAAGAAAAAGCAGGAAAAAGCCTCAAAATCATCATTCTAGTCTATTATGGGCACACACTTGGGTGCAATCAGGTGATAGTGCTGTAACAAACTGCCACTCACACAGAGAGCCCGCGTGAGTAACGTCATGTGTGTGCATGCTCTTAATCTGCCTCAGCTATGGGGTACAACACATTAGCTTATTTCATTAAAGTCATTTGATGTTGTGCGAAGCTGTTGCTGTTAGCCCTCCTTGCTGCTGCAAATCAGACAAGGCCATGATGTCCTTTGCTCTGCACAGAGTATTTCAGGGAACAACCTTTCTGTGCTTTCTTGGAAAAGAATTGTGTTATCCCAAGGTGGAGAGGACACGATGACCAAGTACTCACCCTTATTGATGTGGATGTTGCATTAAGGATGGTGCAACCTCTGCACTGCCTTTGAATTTTCATCAGTAGCTGGGATTGGGATCAATTGGGATTGGGATCGGTTGGCATCAAAAGTTGGGTGGCAACTCTGAGAAGTCCAGAAGACTCAAAACCAGTTCTGCATGCCTCCCTTCCTGGTTTCTGTCTGTGAGGAGGCATGCATCGATAATCTCTCGTTTCCAGGGTAACACAAACTTGTTGATACAATAGCTGAGAACCATTGCACATCATGAGGTATCTATTTGTTTACATCTCTGCCCTATTTATCATTAGATTCCACATGGGGTTTTTTAGCTTCTCATTTTTGTGATTTCTCCTAAACAAGACAGCAGTTGCCTACATTTAGAACTGGGGTTTGATATGAAGTGGAAGGGGCTCTGATCAAGCAGCTTTAAGGAAGCAGCGTTTAGCTTTAAAAAAGGGGAGGATAAAATTAGGGACACTAATCCTACCCTAGGTCCACTAATCCTACATCAGTATCATGGGCACAACAAATCTCAAACACATATGCCCTTCTCCCTGGCTCATTGCTTGCTAAGTGGGCACTAACTAATGTTTCCCAAAGGGGATTTTTTGGTTGCATGGATGGCATTTTCATCACCAGTCTTTAGAACACTCCTTGTGGAAAATCCACATTACAGCCCCGAGCTTCTCACAAGCACCAATGTGGGAGGTGGCTTTTGGAGGTAGACCAAGCCCTCCTGTTTATGTTTGCCCTCTGGTACGTGCTTGATAGCAGGCCAACGTAAAGGATAAATACTGCACCTCATTTGTTCTGTCAAAGATATGGGCAAGCACGGGTGCCAGTGTCTGTGCTGAAGTTGGTAGGAAGGGAGGTGAAGAGGCAGCTGTCTGTGTCTACTTGACAGTTACTTTATTCCTGACAGTCCCCCTGGGAGCTTTCCCAGGGATATATAGCTGTTGGGGAATCTGTCCTGTTCCCTTGCCATGTTCATGGGGAAATCAGATCTCTGGCTTTGATTTCACCACCTTGTTTTCACATACACTGTGTACAAACCACCATAAAACTGTTCCAACTGGGGTAACCCTCTTAGAGCAAGGTAGACCAGAAGCCCATCTTGGAGATGCCCGGATTTGACAACTCATAATTTCAGGTGCTGTCTCAAAGCATTGACCTGTTCCTTAGAAATGTCTGAGCCATTTTTTCATTATTTTGCCCAAATACAGGATATTGCAACCTAGTGCCTCTTAAGTTTGGCAAGGTTATGGACAGTGTAGCCTTTTGCACCAGGCAGTCTTGTTCTGCTTTGGTATGAGGTGGAGTTACCGGTGCGGTTGCAAAGCAGAATACAGATGTAGAATAATCTCTGCCTCTCCTATGATGACTTTGCTAAACTTTTGCAGGTACTATAGAAAAGTACTGTGGAACATTTAGATTTTGTCCTATTTCCATTAGGATGATGTGCTTTCAAGCCAAGAAAACACCTTGCAAAATCCTCTCCAAGCTTGGATTTCCTATACTACCATTAAAACCTACACAGGCAACAAAGACGAACATTAGAATATTCTGAAAGATTCATGCTTTCTGGGTGCTGAGTGAGATTTGCACGAGGATATTGTAGAAGACAGGGGGAAATAAAGTGCTTTCAGAAATAGACACTTTATTGAACTGTCTTGGTATGATAGTAAGTTTTGTTGATGAGCAGTTACAGGATTTTTGGTTGTTATTGGTAAGAATTATCCTACTATATCTTCTAAGCTATCTGCCTTACTTCATGGCATCAGTATAGGGAAATATCTTGTCAATCTGTTGTGGTTAGTATTGTCAGATATTAATATTTCATTGGCATAATCAGCCTCGTTGGGTATTGATGATTCATTTTCTGCCTGCTGGAAAACGATGCATAAAATCAGGTTTACATAATGTCGTGGTTTAAGCTGAACCCAGGACACATAAACACATAGAATCAGAATCGTTTAGGTTGGAAAAGATCTTTAAGATCCTCAAGTCCAACTGTTAACCTGACATTGCCAAGTCCACCACTAAACCATGTCCCTAAATGCCACGTCCACATGTCTTTTAAATACCTCCAGGGATGGTGACTCCACGACTGCCCTTGGCAGTGTCAAGCCTGTTCCGATTCTTGACAACCTTCGTCGTGAAGGCATTTTCTCAATATCCAGTCTAAACCTCCCCTGGCACAACTTGAGGTCATTTCCTTCTCCTATTGCTTGTTGCCTGAGAGAAGAGACCAACCCAGCAAATAGCACACCCATCCAAGCCATGACCAGCCAGTTTCTGCAGGAGAATGCTGTAGGAAACGTCGTCAAAGGCTTTACTGAAGTCCAGGTAGACAACATTCACAGCCCTTCCCTCATCCACTGAGCAGGTCACCTTGTCATAGGTGACCTTGTCATAGAAGGAGAAGTTAGTCAAGCAGGACCTGCCTTTCATTAACCCATGCTGACTGGGCCTGATCACCTACCTGGTTGTCCTGTACGTGCAGTGTGATCGCACCTGAGGTGATCTGCTCCATCACCTTCCCTGACACCAAGGTCAGATGGACAGACCTGTAGTCTTTGTACAGTCGGAGTGTTACGGGAGCATTTGCAAATGCTGTTTCTAAATGTGCTATCTGGGCAGGCCAAAGTAGATTTCCAAAGCTCAACTCTGACTTCATCCATATTGTTCTCCTTCATTGAAGCGTGAAGCAGCAGAGTTTGTTCCTGCAGATTTGTGTATACCCTGTGCTAATGAAAGCCACAGGAACTGGGGCTGTTGCCTCCCTGAAAGGATATGGGGCCACATTAAAAATCAATGAAGACATTAATTCCCTTGTTCTCTTTTCTTCATCCATAGCTGCTTAAAATATGTAGGAACTTAATATTTTTGCTATCTCTATTCTTCTGTTAAAGTTGGTTGAAGTTCACCCAGTGGGTCAGAAATCACTAAGGGCTGGCAAACTGGGATGGAAAGCCATTGCCTCACTGCCTTTGGAAAACAGGCTAAGAACAGGTCTAAAATGCACCTCCAAAACTTATGGAACTCACCTGTCTATCTCAAGGCAGGATATGCTGCTTGTGCCTTAGCAGATGTTTTACTAACCTGTTGTTAAAAATCTCTAGTCACACTCTCCCCAGGGAATTGATACCATTGCTTAATGTCCTTATGGGTATGGAGCATTTCCTAATAACTAAGTCTTCCAGGCTGCAATTCTAACCTGCTGTGCTGGAAGCCTTATTTCTCTAGTTCCTCCTGAAGGTGACAAAACTATTCAAATGGGGAAAGATTACAGGAGCATGCCTGGAAAGCACGTAGCTAAGTAACTAGTGATTGAATTTGAACACCCACTTCTGAGCTTCTCTGCACCTTTTTTTCACAGTCAAGGATAGTGCCAAATCCAGAGGAATTCCTGTTCATACCAGGATCTACTTAAAGAAAGTGGAACCCCTGCTGCCAGTCTGGTATAGCCTTCCACCTCTTTGGAGGGTTGTGGTCCCAAAGAGTGGGTCCGATCCTCTCACTTGAGGGCTGCTTTAACCATGTCCTGTCAGCTGGTGTTTCTGAATCTCCAAACAAACCAGAGGACTTCTCCTGTGTGAGGTCTTTTGAGGCTTTGATGTCTCTGCTGAGAACAAGCTTTTAGGGTGGGCTGCCCTATTCAGCCAACCCTGATGTGCTTCTCCCTACCTTTGCAAAAAAACCCAGCCCAAAATGAGCCTAAACCCCTAACCTTGGGGTTTTTGGCATCTTAGCTCTGCTGAATCATGCCGATGATTTCTATCTCAGAAAAGCCAAAATGATGGGGGCTCCTTCCTGCCAGGTGCAAGTCATGCACCGAGGAGAGAAGTTTGCAGTCTCAGAGTCCCAGTGCCCCATTCTTTTTTTTTTCCACCCCCACACACATCTGCCTTGTAATCCTGTAATGTCTCGAGAGGTAGCTCAAACAGCAGGTACCTACCTGTGGCAAAATCTGCAGAAACTTTTATTACCTGAACTACTTTGCTTGTGATTTTGCTTTTCAACTGTATGTTTTGCAAACAAGTAAGTGGAGCGCTAAGCCCTGATTCAGTGCTGAATTCCCTGTGTTTTTTGAAAGCCCGGTGCCTGAGCACACTCCAAGAGCAGCCGAGCATGGACGGGGCATGCAAGTGACATTTCAAGGAAAATACTCAGCCTCCAAGAAAAACAACAGACAATGGAGGGAAGTGCCGTGTTTGCCAGGTTCCTTAAGGAGTCTAGCAAGGACACACAGTGTTACAAAACAGCGATCTGCACACCAAGCCACTATCACATCAGGATGCTAATTAAAGCAAAACATAGATCTGCTGCACTGCATTCCTTAGGTGAGATTTATTCCCATACTTGTGGGTTTTGTGCCTTTAAAGTGTTATGCAAAAGACAAGGAAATATCTCTGCATTCACAATGGGATTTACATGAATTACAAAAGCAAGCTGGGTTCTTTGGCAGCACAAAATACTTACATTCAAGCATCTGATAGAAGCCCCCCAGCATCACCTTTTTCTGCAGATGGAGTGTTTGTTATCATTGTTAGTAATAATAGTAATGTAGCAGGAGAAACACCTCCAGTAATGAAGAACACTGGAGCTGATGACTATGGGCCAGGGGATTCAGTTTGGTTTGTGGTACAGTAAGGGAGAGAAGCTGCACACCCACAGACTCTGTTCTTCCTTATTTTCAGTATTCCTGCCTTGGATGAGGGCCAACCTGAATTAGTGCTCAGTACCCATTGAAAATACACTGGGTCAATGTCAAAAGCCTTGGATCCCATGCTTCCTGCACCTCCTCATGCTGCAGAGGACTAAGATGTGTGGTAGATGTATGTGGCAGATGGATCTCATAGGATTTATTGGCTAGGACATTTAATGGATGGGCCAGGGAAAGAAGTGTTCCCAATTCCTGGTCAAGAAAATACACATGAATTTTGTATTAATCGGTTATTGGATAAATTGTACACTTGGGTTTGGGTTTGCTTTTTTGAGCAAATGCTGCATAAGAACTACAGCACCAAGAGGCCTGGTGCACATCTGGGCATGCCAGGAAGGAGCTTGCAAGGTGTCAAGGGAGCTTTGCTTGGATTTTGACGCAGCTGAGCAGAGACTTAAGGGCTTTACTTAGGCGAGACTTCATTTCCTCACAGCGTGAGGAGTGAAACAACAGTGATTTGGGCAAAGAAGCCTTTGTGAGTCTTCAGGGGAACAATAAATGGCAGTGACTACACCTGTGGCTGAAAAAAGAAGTCTTTTGCTGCTTCTATGGATAAGAGATTTTTGAAATGGGTGGAGGGTGCTTTAGAACGCACAGCTAGTGAATGTGGAAAGCAAAGTGGGACAGCAGCAACAGGGTTGAATATGTGCGACACGACAGGGAGCATCAGACCATGATTGTGGGAGAAGCGCTCAGGAAAATTAATCTTGGACCCATCACAGCCTCCAATGTGAACATATTGCAGACGTGGGCCCAAACTGCAGAGCTGGGATGTCAGATTTTGAAGTTGCACGTTGGGCATGTGCAATACTGGTTTTAGTTCCAGTCCATTTCTAGTGCTTGATGCAGTCAGTGTGTGGTCTATCAGTATAACTGATAGATAAAAAATATCTTCTAAAGAAATCATGCCTTATCAAAACCTTTGAAGGCATATTGACTGAACAACCCTGTTAAAAGGCTAAAGGAGTTAATCCCATTGTACTTCAGTACTTTCCCAGTAGAGCTTTGCAAGCTGCTGACCACACAATAGAGTGACCCCTGGTACCATGCCCCTGGGAACTGGGTAGTAGCTATTAATCCAGCATCAATTTCTTTGGGGAGAAAAGATTGTTACTCAGCTAGGTTATGCTGGTGAGTGTTCAATATGAAGGAGTATCTCTACTTTTCCAGTGACTGAGAGGTTATGAGCAGAGTAGGAAAGATTAATGTTGGGGTAGAGATTGGGGCATAGGTAGATTTGTCAGCAACAGATTAATAAGCCACAGAGTGATCACCAACACGACTTCAGACACCTTTAATTGTGTGGATAGTGTATGACCCTGAAAGTGTGAATGTGCTCATCAGATGGTCCTAACTGCCTTTAGCACTTTGGTTTTTCTTCTTTTCTGGCTATGGCAGGACTTTTGGCAGCTCCTGCTCCTGTGTCCCCTCCAAAACCAGCACCTTCTCCTGGGACGAGCACTGAACAGCAACCCTTATGCTTCCTTGTGCTGTTTTATGTGTAAGGGCTTAATCTGTGGCTAGGAGGAGGTGTTTTAGAGTCCATGGGCATCAGTCCAGCCTTCCTACAGCAGCACAGGAATGGTGAGAATCTTCTTCATCTTAGGAACTATAAAAGACTTTCTCATGATTATTTCCAAAACCATTTAAGGCAGTTGCCTTCATCAGGTGTAACCAATTGTCAGCATCCTTGCTGCAAATCTTGCACTCATTATTGTTAGCTTAGTCTGAATTATCCCAGTATGGACTCATTAGCAGGGCAACACTGAGGGTTGGTTTTTTTTGCAATCAAAGTGCTGTGCTACATCTGACAAAGTGATTTTTTATTTTCCCCCTGTAGCCTTGGGAATTAAGAGATAATGGAGACACATTTCCACATTTTCATTGAACAGACACATTATCACGTTGTTTGTTTTTACAGAAATGGGAACAGTTGAGATGGAAATGGGTTGTTTCTTTAAGATATCTATTACTGCAAAGCTGCTGTTGTCAATAAGAAAAACAAGAGGTTTTGCCAAAATTCCAAATAAACCTTGTTCTAAGGTATTATTCTTTAAATTTAAAGAAAAATTTGAAGGTCTCATAAATCAGACAAGTGGATCTCATTATTTTCCTATTCTCATGAGTACAGTAAGCAAGTACTTTCTGAGGGTTATTTAATGTAATGTCCAATTCCCAGCAAGGGCTGGTACCAAATCCTTAGGGTGAGAGTATGTGCCTTGATTGCTATTTTACGGCAGTAAATTTTGACAGCATCAATGTGAATTTCTTCCTTAAGCCCATCAGCAGTTCTCTTGCTAACTCCTCAGTTAGGGCTCCCTGTTACAGCTGGGCACAGGGCTGTATCTGCCTGTGTTGTATAGCTTGGTCTGGTATAGGCATTTCACAGGGCAGCACTATAGATCTGCCAGTAATCCTGTGGAATATCACTGTTTCCTCAGTGAAGGAGTGAAGCCTTTCTCTCCAAACAGCAGGCAGGTGGCTATTTAGAGCCCTAACAATTTTCTCTCCATTTTGTTGGCTTTGGGTAGCCATCACCTTCCTTTTATGCTTTGCCTAGAAGTTTCGTTGCTGGTTACTTAATGTTTGCATAGTCACTGAATGAGTCTTTTACATTTAGTTCTGCATCTCTCCGTACCTGGTAATTTACACTGTGGTGCACTGAAATCAATTAAATAGCTGGTGTTTAATTCAGGAGGAAGGAGGTTTGCAGCAAGGCAGATAATAAATGTTAAATCCATATATGCCACAGTATGAGAATTCATTATGATACAGTAAGATCCCTCTCAGGCACGATGTGGAGGCATTCTGATTAAATGGTTACACTCATTTAAACAGAAAAGGACTTTCATAACAACCTGGAAAGCTTTGAAGTGAAATAACATGTTATTGAAGCAAGATGCAAAATGAACATTGGTGTTCACACGTCCATTCTTTTACGTGGTGAAACTATTATTAAAAGTTGGTTTTCCCTCTGGAATTTTCTTCTGGAGGAAAGTTGTGCAGACTGTGGTGAAGGGGGCAGTAGTAGGCTCACAAATTTTACGTATCAGTGTGTAACAGAAGACAGGTAATGATTTTGTGGCAAAAAGATAGGCTCAAATTCCCAAGCATTCTCATATCTCAGCTCCAACCTCTGTTCTAGGTAGTATAGTCAGGTATCTGGTCAAGAGTCTGTAAGTGACTCCAGAGTCAGTGTTGGGCTAATTTGCAGTTATATTTGTATTGTATTATCCAGAGGCTCCGTGTACAACTTCTAGAAGAAGAACCCATTAAGCAAGGTGATGATGAAGCATTATGGTCCCATTCACATTCATGCTGAAAGAAAAGATCTCATTCTTGTTCCTGCCCCCAGAAATCTACATAGGGCATATTTTTAAAGCCAGGGAGATTCATACATAGGGCTGAGAGTCAGAGCCCTAAACAGGATTGTGGTATAGCCTGGAATTTTTAATGGAAATACAGGTTGCTGTTTGAAATCCTGTTTTGGCTCCCTTTCGTAGTGCTGTGGTTACCTCTTCTTACAGAAACTATTTTCGTAGGACTGCAGAAGTTCTGGCCATAGTTTTCTGCTTCAAACATTCTCCCTGGAAAATTATTCAATGGAAAAGAAATGTGGAGGGGTTTGGTTTTTTCCTTTTTTTTCTGAAGCTGTGGTTAGCTGTGTTGTAGCCAAACTTACTTTTTTAAGCATTTTATAGAAAAATAAAGTACTGCTGCTGGTGAAGCCTTTCTTTGATGCATTTGTAGAACATGTGCTCATTTTATTCTGATTCATGCTGCAGGGTTGTATCTTAGCCTGTAAAGGCCATTTTCCCCCTTAGATTGGAGGAAAAGTGTGTTCAGAGACCCAAATGCTTACATCATCTTTTCCCTTCTCCAAGACAAAATTCCCATTTGGGGCTGTGTGGTCCTGGCTTAGCTGTAAAAGGCTTTCTTTGCTAGAGTACTGAAGATGGTTTGGAGGAGTTTGGTGTTTATTCTGTCTGATTATTCTGTTGGTTAGTAGCATTTAACTGCTCTTTAATTCTATTTCTTTGCCCCCAGTTGATGGTACTCTAAGGAGCACTGAAATCCTTAGACACAGTGGAGCCTTTAGATGTCTATATGTCCCTGAGGAAAGAAGGTACCCCTCTCCAAAAAGCACTGTAATGAAAGAGAAATCAGAAATACAATTGAAATGCACTGACAGGGAGCTGAGATTTTAAGACCTGTGTAAGCATACAAAGAGGCAGCACTACTAAAAACTGGGGTTGGCATTCTTAATATTAAGAGCCAGTTAGCAAACTGAAATTTATGCAACTATATATTTCTGCCTTAGGGTTTTTGCTGTTAAAACTCTGCCATGAGTTTCTTACAGCTCCATATAAAGGGTTATTCCTTTAGGATAAAGCAAGGCCAAGCATCCATCCTGCTGTCATTACAAAGCTCCTTGTTGTGATGGTGGTCTTAGCTATACTCAGTGCTAAAGATCATGGTCACCGTGTTGCAAAACATTACCCAGTGCCACTGGACAGGGGAAGTGTAAACATAATTAAGTGGTACTGAGCAGAGGGAAATTACCCTGCTCTGGTTGCTCACCAGGCTTATCTATAGTGATACTTATCTCACCACAGCCCAGGGTCTTTTCCGTTGATTAATGCTTGTTTCCCTGGAAGCATGGGGCCGGGCCATGTGCAGAAAGTGATTCTGATGTTTTGGTTCTTGGGGCTGGGAACTCTCTGTCAGAAGCTTTTAAATCTCCTCTTTTCAGATGGTTTTGCAGCTGGATTTGCTATGCAGAGGTTTTGCTTTGCATTGGTGCTGTCTTGCCTAGTTTGAAGGGGGGCAAGGAAACATAGGCTAGATTTCTGCTACTGAAGATTGGGTCATAATTTAGGCAAATTTCCTGGGGAAAGGCATTTTATCTTGCACCCTCTTCCCCCAGGAGCTTAATGTGCTTGTAGCTGGAGCCCCTTTCCTCACTATTGAGATGTGGCCGCTCTTAGGAGACCCACAGCAGCTCCTGTAAACAGCATATGGGAACATTCTGGGGAGGAACCGTTCCTCTGCTGTGTATGGGCATTTACTTTATAACGGAGTGGGAGTGAGGAGTGCTGCAAGCAGGCAGGCCTGCTGCCCGCAGCACTTCCCATGAGATGGAGAGGTGTCTTTTGAACACTCTGTCCTTTAATCCTGGCCAGACCTGAGCTGAATGAACTCCAGAAATTTGCTAGTGTGTCCATGGCTGTGTATGTGCAAAAGTTTAGTGCAAAGAAGGCAACTGTTTGCACAACAGCACAGGCAAAAAAAGGGAGGAAAAGAAAAAAAGAAAGAAATAGACAAAAGCATTTAGCTGGAAGTCTAGAGCTGCTCTCTAGCCTGAATATCCTTTTCCTTGGAGTATGCTGTTAGATGTGACCAGATGATAGTCATATAGTAGGTTATCATCTATGGCTGAGCTTCATTCCTCATTGCATGTCTGCTCTCAGCCTGCTCTGCTTGGCCATAGCTTGCCACACAGTTGGACACACTGCTCTCCAAAACTGCAGCAGCACAGGGAGACAGAGATGTGCCAGAAGGGGCTGTACTTGATACTCATCACATATGCTGCTAAAGGTCACCTAAAGCCAGTCTGTATGTTACAACCCCTGGATGCCGGCGGGAGGCAGGCACAGGTATATTTTGTTCCTTGGTTGGTTTTCCTGGTGTGTGACA
Source organism: Nestor notabilis (assembly GCF_000696875.1). Taxonomy (NCBI): domain Eukaryota; kingdom Metazoa; phylum Chordata; class Aves; order Psittaciformes; family Psittacidae; genus Nestor; species Nestor notabilis. The sequence goes on along the minus strand of NW_009922288.1, from coordinate 38,198 downwards.
GCCTCTGGCAAGGCAAATGATGTTGTGAAGGACCACTGCAAACCCCCCTCAGCTGTAAATGAGTCAGGAAGGATTGTCTAGCTCTGAATCTCAGTACACCACTGTGTGCACTGCAGGCACAGCTCCTGGAACAGGGGCTCCTGATGCAACCACAGGGACAGTGGCAGAGGAGACAGCTCACAGCTTGGGAGAGGAGGAGGGAAAAGCAGGAGCTGAGCCATATGGTAGAAAAAGTAGAAGCAGACACAGTATCTCAGTGGTAGGTGCTCATTAGACTGTCTCTTGTGATCTGGGGAGACTGAGTGTATTCTGCTAATGGAATGGCAATGTTTTTCTGTAACCTAAAATGTGTAGCAGTGCAGAGTAGCTAAGGGAATAGGTCTCTTTATCTATGGAAAAACATTCTAGCCTATTTACCAGCAATATGTAACAGGAACCAGGGGCTGCTGCTCTCCAGAGTCTTGCAAAGATGTTATTGTGGTTAGAGCACACAGGTCTGAAAATCTTGAGCTCTTGTCTTACTCATCACTGATTTACATTGTGATCTCAGATGATGCTGTCTTGTAGTTTCTCTGCCCACAGAAAGAGAATACTTTCCTAATTAATTCTCAGTAAGATTAAGTGGTTGGGGTTTGGTTGGTTGGTTGGGTTTGGTGGTTTTTTCTCAAATCGGTGCTGCTCTTCATGCAGTAAGTTGTTAAAAGAAATAAGAGCACTGGAGTCTGGTCTCTAGCTGTCCACTGAGAAGCACTGTGGTGGTGCATCTGGGAGCGAGTAAAACCGAACGGGCTTGTCTGCTTGTCTGTTTGTCTTGACCTATCTTGAAAAACATATTCAGGTGTGCCTTAATCCCCTTCAGTGTTTCCCTAGGCACCCCACGCTGTACGTCTGTGCAGAAACCTATGCAGAACATAGTCCAGGCTGCTTGGTGACTCAGTGTAACAGCATGACTGGTGATGGCCATCATTATTGCATATATTTATTTATCCTTATAGCACAGATATGTGGAAATCTGAAGCAGCAGAGGTACGACATCCAAAGTTAAATATGCATTTACATAAAGCCAGGATGCAGGTAGATGAGAATGCAGCCAAATGCATCATACCAGTGATGGAGAGGAACAAAAAGAGGCATCAATTAAAGCTTGGTATGGGAGAGCTATAAAACAGCAGTTTAAACCCAAGCTGAATAAATAATGAACAGCAGTATCCTTGATTTTAATAATCCACTTCTTTATGCTGCACGTAGGTGGAAATGGTTATTGCAAATATGGGGATGAAGGAGCAATGTGCCAAAGCACATGGCACAGCAGGCTGGCTCCATCACTTCCCTCTACTTTGGGGACCACAACTTGTGCTCCCCCTGTGCAGCTGGAGTGCAGTGTGCCTGGATCTCCATCGGGCAAGGTGGGGTGGGTGATTTGGGAAAACTCCGTGTGCTCAGGACCCCTCCAAGTCAGAAAGAAAGGCATGCTGGGTCTCTTCCCTATCTCTCTCTTGTTCACATGTAAAGGAGTGAGCTCAAAGTGATGGATGCTCCAGGACGCATTGCAATAACTAACTACTTAATCAGCTCTACGTTTGGAATACTTATTGGCCTGAATAATAAACACCAGAAGGAGCCTTTGGAGGAGGATTCCTGGAGGCATGAGAGCTTTAGACTTGATATATAAGCCTTCAAACCCACCGACCCTCCTAGGAAAGTTGTCTGGGTGTGCTTGGACATCTTACTGCCACTCTGGGTCTTTCACTCTATGAAGGACCTTTTTGACTACATCTATAGCAGCAAATAAAAAAGGTCTGTATCAGTGTTATCCACTGAGCTGGCCAGGAGGAGGGGTGGCTCAGGGTGAACTGAGGGGAGCATGCCAGCAGCCCTGACAGCATGGGGGATCCTGTTCCTGTTCAGGGACAGACCAGGCACAGCCTCTGAGCCTCTGCCCCTCTGGGAAGTGGAAATAAGAGCCCTTTCTACCACATGTGAATGCTGTGAGGATAAACATGTTAAATTCTATGAAGTTTTGAGATAATAATATCAGTTTAGGCGTGTAAGTGCCTCGGACAAATGTATTGTGCAAACACCAAGTGATTTAAAGTACAACTTCTGGCACAGCTATAATGCTTAAAGGCTAGATTAGTTAGATTTCAAAGGGTTTCTCAAAATAATTAGTCTGCTCCCTCTGAACATTGTCACAAAAAATCCAGTAAGAAAGAAAGGCAGAGCATCTAAAAGATTTCTTCTTCTCATTTGACTTCTTAGATTTCAGAGCGGAACACATGAGTTTATCCATTAAGTGTTCTTGGTCTGGCAGTGGTACCACTGTCCATCACCCTGCAGCACAAATCATTGCTCAAAAGCTTCTTTTTCAGAGCTTTTTGACACAATTCAGACTTCAGCCTATCTGCAGTCTCACCACTGGCAGGAACACCAAGGGGTTTAGAAGTAGTTTGCAGGATTATACTCTCTGACCAACTTCCAAAATGGCATGTCACCCCTTGTTTAGCCACAGGTACATGGTGATTAGGTCTCTCCTTAATACAGGACAAGGAGAAGAAGAAATGGGAGAGGGAAACTGAGCTAACAGCAGGAGAATTGACTCTGTGGCAGAAGTATTGATGCTGCTGTCAAGACACTCTCTTGTGTACTCTCAGTCATGCATACCCGATGCCCTGGGGCTGTTAATGCAAAGTCTACTTGCTGTTTACGTAATCTATAGACTCTTGGTGGTAAATTATATTCATGGCCTCTGGGTCCTGGTCCTGCTAAATAGTTATTCACAAGGCAAAGGAAATACATACTGTTTTTATTCTGGTTGGACTTTGAATGCATAAAATAGTCTTTTCATTCTGAACACGCCTGTGCCCTTTAGAATGCAAATATTAACATTGCTTTCAGAAAATATATTTTCTTTCCAATGCATTACTTCTCATGTAATGACCCACCTTAGAGAATTCAGTATTGTTTGTATTCTTCACAGAAATTCCTAAAACAAAAGGTATCCTACTTTCCTTCATATTGAATTCTCACTCAGTAGATAGCATGAGATTCCAGTGCAGCTCTGTCTTGTACAATTAACCTGTTGTCGTGGTTCAAACCCAGCCGGCAACTTGGAACCACGCAGCCGCTCGCTCACTCCCCCCCCTTTTCCTTCCTCCCCCCGCTCCCGGAGGGATGGGGAGGAGAATCGAAGGAATGTAACTCCCACGAGTTGAGATAACAGCTCTCCAGTAACTAAGGTATAATACAAACCACTACTGCTACCAGTAATAATGATAAGAGGAATAACAAGGGAAAAGGACACAACCGCTCACCACCCGCCGACCGATACCCAGCCCGACCCGAGCAGCGATCTGGGCCTTCCGGGTAACTCTCCCCAGTTTATATACTGGGCATGACGTGCTGTGGTATGGAATACCCCTTTGGCCAGTTTGGGTCAGGTGTCCTGCCTCTGCTTCCTCCTGGCTTCCCCTCCTCTCTGGCAAAGCATGAGACTGAGAAAGTCCTTGGTCAGAGTAAACATTACTTAGCAACAACTAAAAACATCGGTGTTATCAGCGTTGTTCCCAGACTGAAAGTCAAAAACACAGCACTGCACCAGCTACTAAGAAGGAGAAAAAATGACTGCTGTAGCTGAACCCAGGACACCTGTGAAGCCTTTGCTTTGTAAAACTCACTGGCTTGTCAGGTTCTACTTCTGGCCACATATTTAGAATTTTGTTTGAAAATTCTAGAACTTTATTTTCTGATAAATCATAGAATCAAAGAAGGGTTTGGGTTAGAAGGGACCTTTTAAAGATCATCTAGTCCAACTCCCCTGCCATTGGGCGGGTACATAACCTGTGAAGCCTTTGCTTTGTAAAACTCACTGGCTTGTCAGGTTCTACTTCTGGCCACATATTTAGAATTTTGTTTGAAAATTCTAGAACTTTATTTTCTGATAAATCATAGAATCAAAGAATGGTTTGGGTTAGAAGGGACCTTTTGAAGATCATCTAGTCCAACTCCCCTGCCATTGGGCGGGTACATATTTCACTAGAGCAGGTTGCTCCAAGCCCCTGTGTCCAACCTGGCCTTGAGCACTGCCAGGGATGGGGCAGCCACAGCTTCTCTGGGCACCCTGTGCCAGCGCCTCAGCACCCGCAAAGGGAAGAACTCACTTTCCTCACTTTCAATCTAAACCTACCCTCTTTCAGTTTAAAACTATTGCCCCTTGTCTTGTTACTACTGGTCCTGGTAAAAAAATCTCCCATCTTTCTTACAAACCCTCTTTATATGTTGAAAGGCCTCAGTAAATTGTCTCTGAAGTTTTTTCTTCTCCAGGCTGAACAAGCCCAGCTCTCCCAGCCTGTCTCCATAGCAGAAGTGCTCTAGTCCTCTGTTCATCTTCATGGTCTTCCTCTGGACCTACTCCAACAGTCCCTGAACAGCTTTCTGGCTGCTTTGCAGCAGATGTCAGGCTGGTTGAAGTTCCTCAGCAGAGCAGAGCTTGACATACTGTAGTTGAAATAAGGACGCTTCATCAGCATCCCCCTCTGGACCAGTCAGTCCGTAGTAAACACCAACCATGAGATTTCCCTTGTTGGCTTGAACTGTTCATCACTCCTTTTCAGAGACAGCTCTGTACAATCACTCCATATTTTTTTTAAATAGAGGGCAACCCCACTCCCATTCCTTCCTTGCCTGTCTATATATATATAAATAATGGATAATAACATTTGCAAGAGAAGTGTGCTATTTCAGACACAAAGAACCAAAGTTTAACCAGCACTAGCAGCTATATTTGACATAATGAGATTTGTCCTAAGTTCCTTCACCAGTTATTTCCTTTACTGGAGTGAAGCCTTTGCACCCTGGCTGGGTTATGGGATCTGGCTGTTCTTGGAGTTCCTCTGACATACATGACATGGACAAGACTTCCCTTTTAAGCCCAGTCTCTTAATTATCTGTCTGGGTGTGTGGTGGGGACTCTGCTGTGGCTCCCACGGAAAGACAATGCAGTGGTGTCAGGCCACAGAGGGTGTTCCAGCCAGGCTTCTGCACATGAATCATCTGAAGGACTGTTTCTGAAAGATTGGGCTCTTGCATTTGATTCACTCTCCTTGGCGAGCTGAAAATAGTGTGCATTGTTCTCATAATCCTTAGCAACTTGAAAACTGCCATAAATTGAATACTTTTTAATCTTTACCTACGGCAAGAACACAGGCTAATTCAGTTATTCCTGCAGTTACTTAGTTAACGTTAATTAACTGAGATTTTGATGGCTTTAGTTTTTTTTCAGCAGTTTTCTAAACATTTCACTTATCATTTCAATGAGTCCTTTACAAATCTGAGGTGTAGTGAATAGACTTGTTTCTGCTGTGTTGTTATTAAGTCAAAGCAACATGTAAAAATATAACTGTCCAGGAAAAAAAGACCCTCTCCCACAATCTCATAAATCATAGATTATCAAGATTTGTAATAACCTGGATATGGGTTTTTTTGCAGGGCAGTTGTTTATGGTCATGTCATAGGACAAAAATAAATTAAGGTGATGATGAGAATGGTATTGCACACTGGTGGTGCTACACGTCTGTAGAGTTGTAGGGTACATACAGACAGAGACTATAGGCCTATCAGACCAAACAGTAGTGCCCAAAACTGATCTGGAGGACTATGAATTCCAGCTTTGGATATTTTGAGTTCTATTTTGAGCAGCACTTGCTTTATTTCCCCTGAAATCAGGTGGGTTACAAGCAATTTGGTGAACAGCTTATGTGTAGTCAGATACATTGGTTGAAAGCTGTATGTAGATAACTTCAGTCTAATACTAATCACTTAAAGTTTGAAAGGCTGTAGAGCATCTAGGAAGATCATCTCTCAAATGACCAGCACAAGAGACCATACACGTTGTGTAATGCAGAGGAAGCCCTGAGTATGTGTCTGCATAATGGCAGATTTTGCCCTCAAAAAATAGGGAGTGGTGATTGTGCATGGCTGTTCTGTGGCTATGATGATCCAGTGCTTGCCACTAGTTTGAGAAGGGGTTGCAGTTGTATCTTGAAACCCTGCTGACACAGTGATTTCTGCCCCGATTCAGCCCCTGGGCTCAACTGCATTGAGAAAAGGCTTGCCTCTCATATCAAAACTACATTAAGCAATGGACTCATGAAAATTAACAACCATCAAACCATCTGGGACCATTAGATAATCTTATTTCACATTCAGTAAGGAATGCTTCTACTTTTACTATGCAAACAGAATGCCTCAAAGGGATCTTCAAGGACTGTGTGGAGGGACTGGAAACAAGACAGAGAACAAACAGGACTAGTGGGATGAGAATGGGTTGAGCAGCACTGATTTGCTTACTATGCCCAGCTGAGGAGTAGGTATCAGTTCTGACACTATTTGGGGCTTTCTCTAGCCTCAGAAGTGCAGAGAGTGTGTGTCCATGCTCACATCTAGGGGCACAACATGCTGTTCCTGCATTCAGGTAGAACTTTGCTGCTAACTTTTACAGGACTGGTCCCATAAGTTGAAAGCATTGCATGGGATTGTAGAGTGCTTGTGATGAGCTAGGGAAGTAGGAAATACTTTGGCAAATAAAACTCCTGGATAAAATAGCTAAAGGGTGAGAACGGACCAAACCTGATGTTCACAGCAAATAATTCTTGTTCATGACCCCTGGGCCAAGTGTCTAAGGCAGACTTAGACTTACCCTGCTTATGACCAGTGTGCTCTGCATGTCGGTACATCCGCACCACAGAGCATTTGGCTCTTTGACTCCTGGAGGCCCTAGGTGGTGCCGTGATGGTCCTCACACGTGATCAATGTGCTGGTTGTCTTTTCTCAGTTCAGTGGCTCACAGGATGTGAAGGACCATGTTGCAGTCCATCACAACAGTGCTTTTATAGCGTGACACTGAAAGTGTGAATTGCATGACCTGGTGACCAGGGTGGGAAGCTGGAAGTGTTAGAGATCTCTTGTAGTGATCCAGAACAGAGCCAGGGTGTGAGCTAGGTAGGAATCCATGGACATCAGCCATTCACTGCTTAAGTGAGTGCTTAAGCTCGTTTCCTGGCCTTAGTTTAGTTGACACAGAAGGAGAACCCCAAATCCTGAAATTGGATCTACATGGTCAGCTCCTCAAGCAAATCCACAGTCTTCTCAAGATGACCATTGTGCCTCCCATTGCAGCCA
>NW_009922288.1:315-31007 GCF_000696875.1 Nestor notabilis | reverse complement strand
GGGGTGTCAGGGCTGGTCGTGGTGCCTCTGGTCCTGGAGGCTGTGCTGGTTGCTACCCTACCCGGGCAGAGAGCCCTTTGCCGATCCCAAGTGAAGTGTAGCATCTGGTGGGTAGGAGTCAGTGCTAAGGCAGCATCCTGTGCTTCCCTGGTGGTGTGAATTGCTGCTCAGTGGTGAGGGAGGGAGGAGGGAGTATGTTGGGAGGAAGCTGTCACGGATCTGCCTCGCATTGCTGCTCGCAGTCCTACGCTGGCTGAGTCAGAGCTGGCGGGAAAGGCGAGACACGCGGGTGGTCTCTGGGAGAAGTCCTCACCCAAAAACAGGTTTATGAGGAAGAGGGAACCAACAGGACCCTGGGCTAAGGGCTGCGAAGTTGAAGGGCTGTGCCTGGTGGTACGAAGTGGATAAGGGTGATGAAGACTATGCTGGCAGGCTGTGGTGGGCAGGTTTGGTGTGCTGTCCACACTCCCGGGCACTGTGAATTTGGTTGGCCATTAGGAGGATCAGCCTTCAGCATGGGCTGAGAAAGTGGAGCCTGTTCAGCCTGGAGAAGAGAAGTCTGCGTGGAGACCTCAGAGCAGCTTCCAGTATCTGAAGGGGGCCTGTAAGGATGTTGGGGAGGGACTCTTCATCGGGGACTGTAGTGATAGAACAAGGGGTGATGGGTTCAAACTGAAACAGGGGAAGTTTAGATTAGATACAAGGAAGAAGTTCTTTACAGTGAGGGTACTGAGGCACTGGAACAGGTTGCCCAAACAAGTGGTAAATGCTCCATCCCTGGCAGTGTTCAAGGGTAGGTTGGACAGAGTCTTGGGTGGCATCATTTAGTGCCCATGGCAGGGGGTTGGAACTAGATGAGCTTAAGGTCCTTTCCAACCCAAACCATTCTATGATTCTGTGATTCTATGATTCTGTGGACCAAGCTACCACATTCGTGCTACAGAGAGCAAACAGGCAAAATGGTGTGATCTCCAACACAGCATCCAATGAGTTTCCCTTTCTTGCTGCCCTTCAGCCCTTGAGTTGTGGGCTCAACAACACCCACATGGCCATCCCAGTGCACACAAACACTGCTCTCATCAATAACACTTCTAAAAAGTTCTCCAGGAGCTACTTAAAATGTTTATATCGTTCTTGGCTCAGAGGTACAAAGCCAAACAGGGTGAGCTTTGAAATCAAGCTTATGTTCAGCAATAATCCAGAGAAGAATTAGCAAAGACTTCAAAGTTAAATTAGCCGAGATAGCATGTCAAGCTATTGAGTTTCAGTTTAGCAGCGTGCCAAAATATCTCAAGATGTCTCATATGATGTATTTCATTGTTCCTTATAATATGAGTAGTAGGAAAGTGATTAAAAATAAGACTGCATCCTTCTGTTTCTCTTTGATTTACTGTCTAAAAATTCAAGATGTTTAAAAATGTATTTATACTCATACATTTAGGCTTCTGCAGTCATTTATTTTACTATGCAGTTTGAAAGTGATTCAGTTAGGCAATTAAGGTTCTAAACTAAATTGTCACCTACAAAAAAGGATATTCGCATGTTACTTATGGCATCCATTTCAAGCTGATTTGCCAGAGAGAAACATGGGTCTTTCTGTTTCTTCCACACATCTTTCCTAATAATTCTTGGAACACTGACTAATTTGAGATGTATCTGATGGAGGAGTAGAGTTCTTGGACTTAAGTGGATCCCTATGAGTTTTCTGACAACATCTCCCTGATAAAGAGAGAGCCTACAAGTGCCTTCAACAGAGGAAAATACACAGTCTTGTGAGTTTTGGAAGTGGTATCATGTGCCCCACAAACAGCTCAGCATTTCACAGTGGCTGAAACAGAGAGGTGTTTCCTTTTCTAAGTATAGAGTGGTTATTTTGAGGGCTTGACAGGGGAATGTAGAGTTTCATGCATCACCCACGATGTTTGAAAAAGCATTAAGATATTGAGACTCTCTGCGACAAGAAGTACAGAAATGATTTAAGAGACTGGCAGAAATGCCTGGGAAGAGTTTAAAAGAGCTCAAGAGGTTAGTTTGACCAAGTGATGATTAATACGGGATGTGTTATGCACAGTATCTGGTGGATGCAGACTGCTAAAGGAGGAAGACTGGCTGCTGTTTGAAAACTGTGACAGACCTTTTCTGACTGCTCACCCTGACTGCAGGTGTAAAAAAGCCAGGAGACCTGTTTCTGCAGCTCTATTAACCTGCAATAGCAAGTACAGATCTGTAAACCTCTATCTTTCTGGAGAAGACACATCAGCAAGAACCCAGTCTAGGATAAACTATGCTCTGGAAGGATGTTTGGGCTAATAGCTGGCATGTGCATGTGGGACGTTGCTCAAAACCATTGAAGTCACTGTGAGTTTTTCCATATGCTTAGTGAGCCGTGATTCAGGCTCTTGCTGAGGTGGGGAGAAGGATGTATCCACTTTTTTCAGGGAAAAGCAAATACCGTCTGCAGAAACTTCTGTTTGGCAAGAAATTCCAAAGAAAACTTTGGAGCTCGTCTCTCCTGTGACATTAAGTTATGGTAATTTTAACATATTCTTCTGAATTTCAACAGGGAGTAACATGTGCTCCATAAACAGCTCGGTGTTTCCCGGTGGCAGAGAAAAGAGGTGTTTGTGATTTCGGTACTAGCGATGGAGTTTCCATACACCCTCAGAAGGAGGAGAAGGAGGTTCTGACAGGGTTTGTGTTACAGCAGCAGTGCTGATTCCAGTGAGAGCTCACAGAGGATGAGCGGGAGAATTTGGGAAGGGTCCCACTGGGTGCAAGGCCTTAGGAAACAGCCACCCAAAGGATGTCAAAGCTGAGGTTTCCATGGTGGTGCTGGTGTTGAGACATCTGCCTCGGAGAGTGTGACAATGGTGTGACAGCAAGAGAAGAATGAAAGAAAAGGAGATTTTTATGGTAAGTATGAGGACACACTTCCCTAATAGTTGAAGATATTCTCTGAATGAGGTGTGAACAGCTCTGGCACTCAAAGCTGAACAGGGCAGAATTGGGGTGCAATCCTGCAGCTTCAGAGGAAACGATCAAAGCATTGATGGACAAAACGATGCAAGAGTTTTTCTCCCCAGTTCTATCTTCTGCAATTTGAAATTGCCTTTAGTGCCAAGAAAATTAGAACAAAAACTGGCCAATATTGCAGATGCTTTGGGTGTGATTGCCTGTGATCAGTAATGGGCAATATAATGAATTTCCTCCTGAAATTTTACAGAGCACATTCTATATTTTAGAGAGGAAAAACTGGGCTCAAGTTTACTCTTCTCTGAAAAGCAAGAATTTTCTGAGTTGCATTTATCTTCAGGTTTTACCACGTTTTATAAATGGCTTTGTTCTGTTTTCCCAAGTAGGAAAATTCACTCTGTAAAAGAAAATTCTTTCAGGATCTAGTCTGAATATAGAAACTACTTTTGTGCAAATTTGAATATAAACTTAAGAGACAAACCTCTTGAGGGTATTACATCAATCTCAAAGTTAATAAGCTGGAAGAGAATGCATTTTAGATTTTATATTAACTTCCTTCAGACTGAGAGTCATTCTTCCTTGCACATCAGTTTCCATCTCATTAATTTATTAATAATTAAACATGAAAAATAACAGATCTGTTATTTCTTACGTAATAACAGTCTATAGATTTCTAATTAACCAGCCTTAGAGCAGCAAGAAGCAGTTCCTCCAGCAACTGTTGCTACTATCAGGAAATTTTAGTGGCAGATAAAGAGTTTAACTGTTTTTCTGTGACAGAACAGAGACCAGAGGACAACTGAGATTTTTCTTAGCACAAGAGCCGTATCTGTGAGGGGACCCTGGGGAGCATCTCCCAGCATCCTGAGCCCATGTTTGCACTCCCCATGGATCCTGGCTTGTGGGGCAATGCAACCTACCCTCTCCTGGTTGGAAAGCCTGAAGGCATGGATGAGGAAGGATCTGTGTCTGCTCCCAGCCTGGCTATGGGGGATGCTGTGATGCTCTGTGCTGGCTTAGCAATGGCACAGATACATTGGTCTAGCCTTGGAGATCTCATAAGTCCTGGAGCTCATAGATAAGACAAACAGCAGAAGGCAACATGAAAGCATTCAGAGGGGGAAAACATGCTTTAGGGCACAGAAGAAGCCTGTGGTGGTGTCAAAAAAGAATGCACAATTTTCAAACCCTAATTTTGCCTGTTCCCAGGAGGAGCTGTCTTACCAGCCACTCTCCAACACAAAAGCAACCTCCTGTGGTTTGCTGGCAAGTAAGTTGTTAAAGGTGTATTTCATCTCGTGATCCTGAAAGCACTTTCTGATGTAACTTTGCCCTCATAAATAATCCTCTATACAGGTAATTGAGAATCACATTCTCAGATTATAGCTCCCAATGCCCCAAGTGCCTCTGACTAAAAAGATTTTAGTCCATGAAAAATATCCCTAGAAACTCTGCAGATTGATCAGTATGCTCTTTTAGAGTCATTTAAGGAAAATATTTCCTGGCTAATAACTGAGAGGACAGCCGTATATATAGGGTGAAACTGCAAAAGCTCTTTGGCCATCTCAGATTCTGCCTGCTAGAGCAGTACTGAGGCTCCTCCTGTGGGGATCACAGAGAAATACAAACGATGAAAATACTGGAAGCAAGTAGAAAAGTGGCTGGGGAGCAGGAGGAGCATCACCAACTGACTGGTGAGGGGTGAAAGTCTTAGCAATGAATCAGACAACGTCCCTGGCAAAAGTATAGAACAAAACCAGTATCTGTCCTCCTCCCCTTACTGCGAAGCTTCAGAAACTGCTGGTTTGTTTCTGAGTAACTTTTCTCCTATGTGCTTTTTATTGGAAGCAGTGGCACCAATGCAGGCTGAAATCAGGATTCTGTGGGTTTGGGTTTTTGTTCAGGGAGACGCAGGTGGGTTAACGATGCTGTTTGAGCTCTAGGGAAGTCCTGACATCCCAGGGTTTAGGCTTTGCTGCCTTCCAGAGAGCAGCACTGCATCACCTTTCTGAGGCTCAGGTGTAACTGTTGCCACCTTTTCTGGGAATTGCATTTACTCTGGCCTTCTGGAGAGGACATACTGCCTTGTCATGATTTTTCTCTGCTCTTAATTAAGACTTCTCATTTCATGTCTCTGCTCCAGGAGATGGTGCCAGGCTGTGACCTCCACCCTCTCCATAGCAGCTTCGAGGTTGGTTACCCTTCCAGAAACTGGTGATGATGGGGTTTTGATTCCCTCCTAGAAGAGATGCCAGGGGAATGCCTGAACCAGCAGTGATGCTTAGTTCCAGCATCTGCTTTTTACTTCTTTTCTTTTTGTTTTCTTTATTTCCAGAGCCACAGATACAGTTCTCTCTCAAAATATATGAATTCATGGGGGAAAATGGTGAAGCTTTCTAAGAATCAAAACATCAATTCCATAGAAATGGAATATGAACTTACTTAATACTTTGCTCTTCTTTTTCCATCGTAGGAGGGATTTTTTTTGTGTGTATGTGAAACTTTATTCCACTTCTAAACTTGTAAAAAAGAGGCAAGAAATCAGACAGTAAATGCATCATTTGTGCTTTGTGGGCAGCTCACATCTACAAATCAATGGCAAGATCTTCTCTGGAATTCCGTATACTCAAATTTTACTTTTGCACATCTTATGATGCTTAATTTCTCTTCATTTATGCTCTGGACCAGCCAATTTAGCTCAGCATCAGAGGAAGTCAAGAGCCCAAGAGACGAATTTTAATTAGAAGGCAATCAAGCCACCAGATGGCTCTCTGATGTCTTAAATCTCCACTTGGGTGAAATAAATTGACTTTTCACGAAAACAGTGCTAGAGTAAATATTAAACAATGCCCCAAGCTGAAACATAAAGTAGTTTTTGCATAGTTGTGAGAATAATTTGTAGACTCTGAGGCGTTTGTCAGAGTGTTTTATTTGTTTAATAAAAAGCATTAATATCTGAATCACTGCTCACTTTCGCACTCTGCCCCGTGAGCTGTTCTCAGCATGGCTTTTGTTTAAAAATATTTTTAATGTCTGGGTTTAGTTGTACCAAATTACAGACGGTAGAAAAATGAATTAAATCTTCCCAATTCTCAGTTTCGGTGTTGTGTCCCTTATGGCAGTTTGTGGTCTGAACCCCCTCCCGCACAGCTGAATGTGGGATGAGCCTTTCCCAGGTAGGATGATGAGGGCAGGGGTTATGAGAATCAGTTATGAGCAGAGGTGGAACATGGTACAGAAGCAGGGTTGTGAGATACACTTTGAGCATCATCAGTACCATAAACCAGGAGAGGCCAGAAAGAGAAACCTCCATCAGAGTGAAAAGAGAAGAGCAGCATGGCAGAGAGGAGGCCTGGGAAGTCTGTCATACCCGATTCACTGTACTGGGACCTGCTGAAATCAGTTGTATATTTTTCCTAAGTGGTTGCAATCGTCTTTCCCTGCAGCTGGGGTCCTTTGCTGAGTATCGGTGGGATTGTGTCTATCCCATGTCCCATCTGTTGCTTGAGGACCTTAGGGCCAAATTCAAAGCCTGTTTGTAGTCAGGGAACAAAATGCCTGTTGGCTGCAGGGATTCAGCATTCAGCATCTCATGCTCTTCTCAGTGTGAATATTGAAACTTGCCATCTTGCCTTGGTTGGTGGTTGTGGACCAGGCGCCAGCAGAACTGCCCCAGAGCTGCTGCCCTGCAGGGTTTGCATCTGCTGCTGCAGAAGGGAATATCCTAAACCACGGCTGACTGTTAGGCAGTGGGTTCAGCTGCTGTATCTCTTTTGGCAGCTCACTCTGAGTTTCTAAATGATCTACATTTTTGTGCCTATAAATAACGACAGCAGCAAAAATCGTGACTATTGTTGTACCGTCTGTCTGTGGAGCAAGCCCAATCTTGTGATCTAACTGCCTCACTAAGGAGCTGCTGCTTCTCTTGCATGATTTCGATGTATTTCATATCAACCTCATCTTCTGCCTCTGCTACTGAGGGGTCCTGCTGTCAGGGTGACCAAGAGAGACACTGCAGAAAGCTGTAGATCCCAGGGGGATCCCACACTGGAGGGACAACCTGGTTGCAGCTGCAGTGCCATTGCCCCTTCCACATGGCTGGGGCAGGTTTGTGGTGGTTTCTGCATCATCTGTGTGGGACATGAATGCCATGGTCATGCAATGGACATGTCAGACTGTCTGAGACCCAGCACCTGGAGTCTCTTGTACTAGACCCTGGGGAGCTGGGAGGTCTGTTCTTGCAAACTGAGGCATTTTCAGCTATGTTTATTATTCTACAACATTATTGCCAGTCCATTATATTGCCAATACCCGCTTGAATCTGGAGACACTGCTGTTTGTGGGATGTGTTACTTTGGGGTCTGTGTCCTTAAGGAAGCTGAACCATAGCAAAAACTGTGATAACGCAGCTTGGTTTTGCATCTTCAAACGGGGCTTTGGTCAGCTCTGAAAGTCAAGTTAAGCTGGTTTTGTGTCTGAGCTTGGGAGCACTGCGATAACTAACTGTTCTATGATCAGGCATTCCCTTGCGGGAGGGTTGGGCACTTCCAGCCTCAGCGTTCAGGTGGCGACAATGAACATGGGAACATAAGGTAGGACATTGCAGCACAACAACAACAACAATTATAACAAAAAACCCCAAATCATAAAAATATGAGCTCCATTTTCTCAATAAGTAGTTTATTTTAATGGAGTATTATACAGAGGTGCTTTTAACATACTGGAATAGCACTTTAACAAAAAGCACTTTAACAAGTGGTTTCAGCCTGGTGCTTAACAGCTACAAGCAGGGGGAAACATTTGGCATTTCTGTTTTCCTAACCTCCTGAGAACACACCGGCAAGATTCCTCTTAATTGAACCCTTAAACTTTTAATGCAGTCCCTGGACTGATATGCATTTGCCATATGTTTTACTTAGCTGTTAAATGGTTGACTAAGGCCTTTACTTGGCCTGTTAAACTGAATTGATGACATTTTAATATTGCACAGGGAATACCACAGCCAAATAGAAAACAGACATCTGTGGTGCTGAGACGGGTCAGTCCTGGTGCTGGGCTGAGGAGCTGGACCAGGGAGCTGAGTTCTTCAAGCCGGAGCAGCATAAGTAACACAGCAAGAGCAAGAGAGCGTTTTCAGCAGTGGCTTTGGATGTTCGTACCTGGTTATAACTCATTATTTAAGAGCTGTCTCAAAGCACTTTATAAATCATCAGTGTGAAATCTGTTTTCCATACTGGTCTGTAACAAACAGCTAAAGTGAATGGCTTCTTCCACTGCATAAATATACCTGGTTGCCTGCTGGAGAGGCAGACAAACTCGGCTTGGTGATTTTCCAGTTAATTATGGAAGACATGGGCTAAGATTACCATCTAGTGAAAGCAGGATGAACATATTTCTTGAAGGGATGAATCTGTCCCCCTCCAAAGGTTAAGGGAACAACTGGCGTTCATTTTAATAGACCCCTTTCCTGCTCCATGACATTAGCATCCATAAGGCAGTCACGGTGCTGAGTAAGTGTTTTGGCGCTGAGGGAGCCTTGAGTTATTTTCTGAGAGGTGGAACATTTTCAGAAGGATGTGTGGAAAACACTCTGTGGTTTAGGGTACTTTCCAAGAGTTGGAGCTATTGACTTGAATCCCCCTCTTCTCTCTTCCAGCTGGAGTGGAGAGTGGAGTTTGTGTCCCACATCCTGGGAACTTTCCTGCTGGCAGTTGGCTGCATGGAGAGTCTTGACCTCTTGGCAGCAGCAATAATGGGTTATCTGAACCATAAATTTGATCATAGATCCCCAATTCCCTCCCAAGGGACTTAGGTCCCTTTTGAGATTCACCCTTCAGTGACTTGCCCAAGGCTGCAGAGGAAATCTCTGGCAAAGGTTAAACACAGCTCCCCACAGCTGGAGCTCTTGCCTTGGCCATGCTTTTGTGTTTGCAAGGGAGTGCAATGATCCCGCATGTCTCACACCTCCCTAACACACACTGACACAAGGGTCCTGGGGAGAATTATGGGGTTATGTGGTAGCACTTGTATCATACGTAATTACTGCAGTAATATTAATTTCTTATTAATGTCTTTACCATGGTTGGTGTTAATGAAACCTTGCTTCGTATGCAGGCAACCAAGGATAGCCTCATCAGGTCTGAAAGAGGTCAGACTACCTAGCTGTGGATATTTACTCTCTTAGCACTTCTCTTTGGTCTCTTCCTTTGGACCAGCATAATAGCAGTTTACTGACTTGAATGCATTGGCTTAGGGAGACTCGATGCCTCCCTGGCAGTGCCTGGGTGGAGGGCACTGAGTTTTAATACCATTTCCTCTATTTTCAAATCTCAGAATCACTCCCATGCAGATAACCAGTTGCTCAGATAATTTTGCCCTAATACTTGTGCATCAGCGTGCAGACTCCGAGGTGCTGGGAGGCAACTGCTTGCCAAATGCAGGGATCCTACAAAAGCTGTCTGGTGTTATATGCACATACAAGGCACAGACTCTTTAAAAGCTAAAATAGGGCATTCTTCAGCTAAGTGCATTGGGCAGGCTCTGTGCTGCTCAGATCTCCTCTATACTGCATAGTGACTGGAGTAGCTACTATAGATAAGTTTTCTGTAGATAAGGTCTGAGCCAGAATAAAAGTCACTTCAAGCAAATTGCTCTGCTATACAAATTGCATCATTACCTTGCCAAGTGCTTTGTGAATCTTAGGTGATTGTGGCCTTGCTTCCCTGTCAAACCCCAAATTAACTCCATTTGAGTGAAATCCTTCCTGCTGTAATCAGTGCAGCACCACTGGCATGTCCAGGTCTGTCCCACTTGGTATTTGCCCATTGCTCGTCAGATGCTATTGCCAAATGCAGGACACTTGGAATGTCTGAGCAGGGCTTGTGAGCCCTGTAGCCAAAGTCTGTGTTTCATTTCTGTCCATGAGTTTTTGCAATGTGTTTTGACTACCATATTAGCAAAAATCTGAAGTGTCTGGCTGTTTTCTAAACTCCCTGCTATCCTTGGTGTATAAATCACGCAGCTTAGGAGTACGGTGAGGCTTACATTTACTAGATTATTGTTTGGGTTTGATCTAATCATTAGTTTTGGTTTGGGATGGAGGAGGAGTTTTAGTTTTCGCATAACTCAAACAAACATACGAAACAGATGCTGAGGAGCCAGGACTGGCAATTAGTAGTATCCCTATAAAATGTAAAAGGAAGACTAAAACATAGTTTTTTCAATCATAGCTGAATCCATGAAGTTGCGTTTTGCAGGAATGTCCATGATCTTACTAGGTTCTATACTGGCCAAATTAAGTAGACAGCAATTAAATGGTAATGCCAGGGGTTCCCTATGGGATGTACTGAGCTGTTATGGTGGCATTTCAGACCAACTCAGCACAACTCTTTGCATCCCCCAGGAGTGGGATAAGGTCCCAAACCATGTGTGCTGGCTTACACCAGCGTGCCTGGCAGAAAGCATGCTCTTGTGGTGATCTCCTGCCAGGGGCCTCCCCAAAAGCAGCCAGGCTGAGCTGTAAGGAGCAGTTCAGTGGCTGTAATCTGAAGCTAATGCAGTTTTACAGCTTGTATTTGTGCTGTTTCTTGGGACTTGCTCATGAATGGGGGTTTATAGGGCAGTTTAAATATGAAATGCGAAGCATGGGGGAATTACATCCCTTATGGCCCCCAGGAGGTAGAGCTCAAGGAATAACTGTGCACAGCACATGGCAAATTGTAGGAAGCAGCAAGTTTGTGTTGAGGCTTCTGGATAGTCCTGTTGGATGCTTTGGCTTGAGGGAGATGAGGACCATGTCCTCACTCTTTGCCCACTCTGCTTTGGGGTGGTGCTTCCCAGGAGCTGCCTTTGGGGTGCCACTGCTGGGAGAGGGATTTTTGTGAGATGGACAGGAGTGTCACTGTGCCCTGCCCCAGCACCACCACCATCCACACACTGATGGTCCTACTTTGAGAACATGACCAAGGAGTTTGCTGTGAGATGGAGAAGAGTCTTTGAACTGTGCTGTACTGGGCTTTTGGTGCTGGATGTAGCTCCCACAGATTACAACATCTGACACAATCTGGTTCATCCTTTCTCCATTGTTCCAGCTAACTTTGATTATTTGTTGTATCAATCATGGGTTTGCTTTTTTCAAACACCAGCTTTTATGGTTTGTCACTAATTCACCTATTAAAAGATGACAGAAATAGACACAGCGATGGTAACACAAACTCATAAAATACTGAGCATGAACTGTAAGCATTTGCTTGTTGGCATTGATTTGCTCTTCTGCCTTGAAAATAAAATTCCCATGGAGCTATTCGGGTTGATTAACGAAGAATTAGCTGCAGACTTTGGTATTCTGTGTCAAGGCAACCGCATAAAGTGCTAGAATAGACAGCAGCCTTGGAGAAATAATGTATGAGTGGGTATTTAAAATCTCTCCCAAGGCCATGGGTCAGTCCCAGTGAAAACCAGAATGCCTGGCAGTCGGCCAGCCTGGTTTTTTAACACACAGGAGCAAATAGCTACCTTTAAAAATAACAGATGCATAAAATCTTCCCTCTTTCGCTGGAGTCCTCATTATTAGCGTGAACATGTGTCTGTTTTCATCTGTGTGATTAGATTCTTGGAAGTCATCTCCGTGATGAATTGATAATTTCCATTAGAAACATCTCAATAGCCTGGGCTAACTCAGCCACCAGTAAGTCTATAATTGAAGAATTATTGTAATAAACCCCAGGGCACATTTGTTTTATGTAGGACATTCTGGAAACTTTCTCTTCTCTGTACTATGCTCCTACTGCATCTTTTAGCAAATACTTTCCCTCCAGGAAGGGTGGGTTTTTTCTTTCAAAAGGCAGTAAATTCAGCTATAGCATAGACTGGAACCAGTAAATGTGTGGCTGTGGTACCTGATTTTAGTGTTGGACAGCCAACATGGACTGAGCAAGCACAGGGTGTCATCAGGATTGCTCTTTCTACTCTCTCCATGCCCAGCTGGTTTCACTCATGGCTTCCCAGCATTTTTGGAGGCCATCCTTTCTGCTGATGAGTTTTGCCTGGTCACTTCATTGGCTGCTGATGGCTCCCCATTCTTCCCATCTCGGGGATGCCATGGACAGCATCTCCTTGAGAAGCTCATCCCACAGTAGTTGAAGAGCAAAAATCCCATGAGCCTTGGTGCTTCACATGCCCAACTTCTGGGGGTTTGGAGAATATCAGGAATTAGGACTAGATGCCTTTTGTACATCATAAATCTTCCCTCAAGGCCGTGAGAGAATATCTGTGCTGCCACCCTCCAGCCAAACCACAATAAATCAGAGGGTCCTCCCAGTCCCTGTCGTGCCTTATCTGTGCAGAGGGCACAGCTTGGAAATGAGCTGTTGCTAACAGGAGAAGGCAGCTGGTGATCTGCAAATAAACACAAAGTTTTAGCTGGGAGTGCTGTTGCTGGCCTGTCAGCAGTGCACAAGCAGCATCATGAATCATGTCTACTCACAGGCGTCATGCACATGATGGTAAGATGATGGTAAGAATCATCAGATGTAGCAGAGTGAACACATGATGTTCAGAAGAGAGTGGTAATTGGAAACTCCATATTCTATATAATCTAATATGTTTGATTCAGTATTGTAATTCAGATACTTAGCACTGGTCTGTTTCCTGTCCAGGATTGGCCAGATCATTACTGGTGCAGAGGTGAGTGAAGATACTTAACATGTTAATTTAAGTTTCCAAATGGAAACCTGGAAATGGGCATCACTCTATATGCACTCAGCTTCTAGTTAGCTCTTAACAGAGGCTGTGAATATCATTTTTATTTGAGAGAGAGAAATAGCAGATAGAAGCAGGAAAAACGAAGTTACCAAAACCTAAAAAGAGTAAGGTTGCTTTAATATAGCTAAAGAGCCTGCAGGTGGTGTTGAAAGGGATCCAATGACAGGACGTCAGAAATTATCACTGGAAAAAACCTCAATTTAATTAGTCAGTGTGTGTAATTAACCACCGGACAAAGCAGACAAGGGATTAGTGGTATCTTCTAAGTCAAGCCTGGCTACACTACTAAGCGATAGTCTTTTGCCCAGCCGGGAGCTATGGATCTGAGGCAAAAATTGTACAGTCTTTGTTTTGTCTGGGGTCAGATTAGATTATCATACTGGCTTTAAAATCTGTGAATCTGTCATATTTGATTTTAAGTGAATGAATCAAAACACTCCCTTACTATAGGTATGCACATTCAGACCAGAGTTGAGTGAGTAATTCAGTAATTAATTTGATGAGCACAAACATAAGAACATGAGCACCATTTCATTGGGTAGTACCAAAGACTCCGCTGTTCCAAGATTGCTTTTGTTTTAAATCCGGCTTTTGTTTTAAATCCACCACCTGCTATTTCCACATTTCTCATCTGTGGCGTGAAATAATTCTTTATATTTCTCTTTCCATGCTCCATCCTTTTCATGACTTTGTAGAGTGCTTTCGTGTCTCCTCTGTCATCTCTTTTACTTGTAAGTGTGATCTCTTTTCATGGAGAAGCTCTCTGGCCCTCCCAGTGGAGAGAAGCTCTCCACTTCCCAAGTTTGACTTTTGGCCAAAGTGTCTTCAGATCATCAAGTTGGGATTTGTCTGAATGAACACAGAAATGGATGTTTATATTCCTCACACCCTGAAATGTGCCCTGAGCAGCATCATACCATAGAAATGCTTCCTTCCTTGTGTTGCCCGAACAAGATGTGGGTGGTAACTCTCATACAGGTGCTTATTCTGTAGACTTGCAAGATTGGGTGAGATGAACTTTGTCGAGAATGTTGAAGTTGTGAGTGTACCGTGGATGTTTAGGGGGACATTATTTTCTCCTTTGCACTCAGTTTTCTCCCAAACCTTCTGATTGATTTTTCATGGCCACGAAGCATTTCAGGGAACTGTCTTGATAACTCCAATACTTATTTCCTCATTTTTATAGATTTTTTATATTGTAAAATTGTGCATGTACCATGAAATGGGCTTTTCTTTGTATTTACTTCAGTTACTTAAGGAATATTTCATTACAAGCAACTAGAATTTTGTTTTCTCTTTATCAATTCTCTGCAAGTTTCTCAAAAGTTGAAGAGCACATTAGTGGCTTTTTAAATATATGTATAGTTGTAACTTCAGAGCTCTTTCTGCACTGAGGCAAGTGTTACTCATTATTATCTTAACACTGGCTATTTCCATGATGACATCTGCCTGCAAACTTGTGAGAAAGCATGTGGAAATCAGACTGAGAAAAAGGAATATGCACACAACAGCAGATTTCTGTTAAGTGTTATTCACAGAAAAACTGGGCTGTTTAAGTTCCAGCTGAGACTGAATTTACTATACTTTTCTGTATTCCTTTGTGATATTTAGATCAATTCTTAGTGCTGCATTTATCTTATATTTCATAGTTGTTTACTATACATTGCTAATTTACAGACTCTGCCTTCGATTACATTGGTTCTCATTATTTTTAGATCTGTTCTTCCTACTTAATGCTGGCAGGACATTGAGGTTGGTTTCCATTGGAAAACAAGTCATAAGGAAAACAAACCCAGCCTATTAGTCCCAAAATATGACCTACTTTTAAATTGCTGTCAGGTGAGGAATCTCCTCCAGATTTTAACTATCCACTTATTTTATGGAGAGCTGGAGGAATATGACAGCAGTTAGGAAATACATTGTTCCAGCCTTCAGATACTGGAAAATGTATTTTGTGTGGTGGCTTGCCTACAGAGCTCTACTTTTCTGTTTTCTCGAAGCAAAGTGAGAAAGGTTGAGGCAACAAAATCACATATATTTAAATATATATATTTAAATATGTATATTTCTATATATACAATGAGCAAGAGTGGTTGCACTGATTTTGCTGACATCTGAAATAAGGAAATTAATAAATCAGAGAGCAATTGCTTCTTTAAAATTAAACTTTGAGTTGATAAATGCATACTGTGCATATTTTAATTACTTTTTTTAATGATCTTTTTTTCACAGTGAAACCTGTGGTGAATCCATTGTATGGATTGATTCACATGTGGTGACATCAAACTGTTGACTGACATGGTTGGCACAGTTGAAAGACACCACTGCTGAGCTCCAGCATTGCCTTTTCATTTGATGCAAAGCAATGAAGAAAAACAGGCTGAATAGCCAATATATATGTTATAGAATCAGAGAATGGTTTGGGTTAGAAGGGACCTTAAAGCTCATCCAGTTCCAACCCCCTGCCGCAGGCAGGGACACCTTCCACTAGACCAGCTTTCTCAGAGCCTTGTCCAATCTGGCCTTGAACACTGTCAGGGATGGGGCAGCCACAGCTTTTCTGGGTAACCTTTTCCTCTGTTTTTACCACACTCCTTAGGTCTCTTTTTAAATGGCAAGGAGCACACTTGAATGTGATCACACTGCTAATACTCAATGATTCCTTGGCTCCTGTGGAGGTGCCAATCAAACTATAAGAGCTCAGAAGAATGGAAAAGATGTGCTCGTCTTCTGCCCATCATTGTGTTTATAGACCTCAGCAGAGCGCTAGAGATGTGAAAGTTTGATACAGTATTCCTTAGGATTTGATTGCATGGTGGGTTATCAGTGCAGGTTACTTTACTGTAGATACGTGCCTCATAAATAGTGATGGCAGCACTGTGGGAGTGTTGTGGTAGCTGACAGGTCCTAGGTCTCCTCCACACATGGCTGCCTGGGAGAACAAGCATAGATGGACGCAAATGGGCTGCTGGCATTTGAAGGGCTGTCATAAGCTGTCAGTCAGTAATATTTAGTCACAAAAGGCTTAAGAACCTCATGCCCTTTGTCATTTTGTTGATATTAGTTCTGCCACCCTATTTATAGCTGATGGAACCAGGGGAAATTTTGAATACAATATCAGATATTTGAATATGGAATAAAATTTGGAATAAAACAAGACAGCATCAAACTAAGAAAATCATGGACCATGAAAGACCTCCGCAGTAGGGATTCTGTGAAGGACAATGTGGTCTCCAAAGATTTTAACTGCCAAACTACATTACATCCCTGAGCTGAGCTTTCCAGAGACTTAAAGGTCTAGTCCTAGTGGAAACAGAGGTCTGTTCACCAAAGCACAGCATCATTACAGCTGCTCAGCAAACGTCATATGGCACTTCTGGTGCAGGGAAGGAGCTGTTCTGGTTTGCCCAATTTGGTTCTGAGAGATGACCACAGCATTTTTGCCCTAACTTTTCCAAAACAACCCCTCAGGTTGGGGAGTGTCGCTCTGGTGGAGCCACCATCACAGTGGTGATGAAGGGCTGAGGAATCATCAGCCCCCCCAGAATAAATCCCAAAGGAATATGCCATTGAACAGCACTATCAAAGGAGCGTGTGCTAACACCCATCCATCCCTCTCTATCACAGGCACACGCTTGTGTTCTAGAAAAGTAAGCCAAAATTAATACTGCTTTCTTTCTTTGGTGCCTTGGAGCTTTATGTTACCATCGGATTTAAAAGTGGGTGATTTAAAGCTATAATAACAAGGAAAGTCCTTGCCTTGTCCAAGCTGTGTATTTTATGATGTGCTGCAAATGAAAAAGCCAGTGCAGTTTGCTGAGATGTATACTGAATAAGGAAAGTCTCTGTAGGATATGCAGTATTTCTGTAGCAATATCTGTCCCTGACTGATTAACACCTTAGATTATTGGCACAAGGAGAATTTTAATCACGTACTTCTATTTGCAAGTGGTCAGGCTGAATAATCATAATGTTCCTTTCTGGGTCTAAAATCTATTAATCTGTTTACTCATTTTCTTTTTATGTGTTCCGTTGTTTGAGCAGTGAGATGAGGGCAGCCAGTTTCTCTTTCCTTTTGAGCAGAGAGCTGGCCAGATTTGCTTTCTGGTTCTCATGCAGAATGAAGAGGAAGTCTAAAGCCAAACAAAAAAGCCCCCCCTTAAAAACAAAATACATTTAAAATATTGAGATATTTGTATTAATATTAATTGCTTCATTAGAGAGAAGTAATACTCAAAGCCAGAACTTCCCATGAATGGTCCATTCAGTCTTTCTTTCCTCATACTTACAGCTTTATGCCCCAGTGGCTGAGTTATGTGGTTTTTCTGACTTATATTGTAGGAAACTGTGAACGTGTACCTTCTGATCAGAACCTGTTCACAGTTGTAGGGTAATGCTCATATTCAATTTATTTTTCATATTGGCCGGGGATGCCTCCTGCACCAAATGTCTGAAATCAGCCCTCTTTTCATTAGGCATCCCTAATCTGCAGGTTTTAACAGTACTGGTGTGTCTCTGGAGACATCTCTGCCTTTCCGTGCTGATTCTTCTAACCCAACATGGTGGTGCTTTGATGGCTTATCCAGTGGAGGCTGGATGATGGCTTGCACTGCAGTGAAGCATCTGGTGAACTTCTTCACGCACTTCTGGAGGCAAAAGCCTGCAAGCTCTGGATACCTTTGATGGGATTCTTTGCCTAAATCCATCACTGATGAGTTCATCAATAAGACTTCTGATAAAAAGCAGTTAAACTGTCAAGCAGTAAACAATCCAGAGCAATTCCAGCCTGTACTCCAAAAGAGACAGAAAGGGAAAACATCAGTGTTTTGCCAAATGGCAAAGAAGTCAAAATGATAATTCAGAGGGTGTTGTTTTTCAAGGTTCTAAAACAAGCAGAAAGGTTCCAACACTTGATACCAGTGGGAGACACAGGGGTGAATATATTCTGTACACACAGGTGGTACTAACAAGAAAAAAAAGGTAACATGAATACATTAATATCAATACATGACTAACATCTTTTTAATTCCAGCATTTATTTGTTCTTTTATTCATGTATTTATTTACCTGAAGGCTAACATATGTAGGGGTATTCCCTGCCAGGCAGCCCCACTGTGGTGATGGTTTGACAGGTACCTGGTAGTGACCTGCAATATGTGGGTGCAAGTTTCACGCCTTAGGCAAAAACATCAGAAATCCAGAGAGACTGGCTCTTGATTTGTGTTTATGAGTTTAGGAGCCTTAAATTACAAGGGAGTTCTTGTTTGGTGCTCATCTTTCATCAAAGTGTGCCTCTGAAACTGCATGTTCTGCTTTCCTGGTGGTACTGCAAAGAAATTGGTCCCGTCAGGAAAAGATTGATCATGTCCTTTCTCCATACCTGCAGTAGGGGTTGTTCTGTCAGTTTGGCTCTT
Source organism: Nestor notabilis (assembly GCF_000696875.1). Classification (NCBI taxonomy): domain Eukaryota; kingdom Metazoa; phylum Chordata; class Aves; order Psittaciformes; family Psittacidae; genus Nestor; species Nestor notabilis. The sequence goes on along the minus strand of NW_009922288.1, from coordinate 12,858 downwards.
TCCTGATGAACTTGATGGGGAAATGGGTTAATGTAAAGGAAAGGTGTAATACTAATGCTGAAATATTTCCTCATCTCTCCCGAGTTTTGTCCGTAAACTAAAAATTGCAAAAATATAGAAACTGTAGTGACAAGGACTGACACAACCCTTGAACTTAGCCTTAATAATGATTAGGACACAGTTAGAGTGACCTCTTCTTTGCCTGTAATGAGGATTATAAGCTCTTTGAGAGTCCTTTTATACTATCTGATCCAGCTCAGCTCCTCCAGGTGCTGGGCTTTCCCTATGCTGCTTGGTGTAGCAGGGGAGAGCCAGTTTGGTGGCCGAGAAATGGCCAAGTGATGGAGCCATGCACACATTGCAGGCGATCCCATCAGGCATCCATACAGAAGATGCAGCTGCGGCTGCTTTGCTCATTTTTACCCAGCTCTGAGCCCCTGGGCAGGGCAAATGCCTCTCAGGATCATGGCATGACACTTGAGCTGTTCCCAGGGCTAAATGCTTTTCAAGTAACTGCACTTGGCTACTCCTCCTTTGACTTTTCCTTTGCCGGGAACCAAGACTTAAATCAGCAGGGAAAAAGGTTCCTTGTGCTGTTGTTTGGGGCAGTGTGTCCAGCCCTATGAGCCAGTGCCAGCTGCAAGACAGGAGCAGTCCTCTTCCACTAATGAGAAATTCCTCCTACTCTCTCTTAATGGTCAGAAAATGTCGTCTTAAATTTCTTTAAGACAAAGACCTAATTCTGCTCTTACTGACTGAAGTTTCAACTCTGCCTCCTGTTCACTGCTCACAATTGCCATAAAGAGGGCAAAGCTGGTGCTGCCATTAAAAAAAAATAATAATCCCATAATAATAAAGATTGAAACAAACAAATTGCTTTGTGAGTGCCCAGGTCTGCTCAGAGCAGGATGCCAAGTCCTGTCTCAGCAGGGTAGAGAAGGCTGGGACCAAGACCAGCTTTACACAAGCAGGCTGCATCACTGTGAGTTTAGAGCTCAAATGCTCTCCCACAGCTGCCTTCACTGTTTTGCTCGTGGAACAGCACTGATTTACGTCAGTCCTTGGGCACCATACAGGGAGCAGCATTCCCAATGACATTACGGTTGAGTTAACCCTATTTTGGAGGAGAAAAGCCATATGGACATAAACTCCATATGGAAAGTAGCCGTGGCCTTGGGTGCTGAGTTGCAGAGCATCCCTGGGAGGTGACCCCAGCCATGACTCTTGCCCACAGCAGAGAGACTCTATAGGTGACCACAAACATGCAGTGCAAATCCGATGTACCACAACACAGAGTCACCACATGAATAAATAGGAGCACAGGATCCTCAACTCTCTGCGTGTACCTGGGATTCTGTTGTCAATCTGAATAAGCAAGTGGCTGCAAACTGACCGGCTGTTCCTCCTGAGTCCTTGGATTAAGCTCTGGTTTGCAATGCATCATTTAAGAGGTTGCAGATATTTTCCATGTGTTGAAATAAAATTATAAACAGATTGAGCCTGGGTACAGTAGATCCACGGGACTAAATTTGACTAAGAAAAGCTTTCGATTAAAGAATGAGGCTTAAGGGGTATGTGAGCGGGCATGGGGGGAAATTCTGTCATTTTAATGAGAAGTAATTTGTGGAAGTGTATTCTGCAAACATTGAAGGAGTCCTGTGCAGGAAAGCATGTGATGTAAATCAGTATCTACTAAAGCAGTGCATCTCTTCAATACAACAAAAGTAACTGTATGAAACTGCAAAGCAGCACGCACTGCATTTTCATGGGGAATGTGCTGTATTCAGTCATATTAATGACTGCGTGGGCTCCATTTTCAGTGCAATCAATCCATGGGAAACAAAAGGGCTGCAGGGGAAGCATAAAGGCAGTCAGCTAATAGGAGCCAGATTCAATAAAACTGTATCTGCCTACAGTGAATGGCGAGGCAGAGTTTGTGTCTGTTGCCTTTGTCCTTGGCAAGGCACGCGATGGGTTGGGCAGAGGGTGAAGGGCAGAGACGGGCTTGGAGGAATACCCTGTGTATATACATACCTGTGAGAAATACAACTCCTGTTGTGAGAAGCTAGGGAATAAAGGGTTCTAATTCAAGTTTTTCTGTGCAATGTTCATCTCGGAGCAGGTTGTTATGTGATGGAACTTCTGCCTGTGTAGCTTCTACCTGCCATGCTTCCTTCCCCACTGTGCCATAAGTCACAGGCTCTCCAGTTCAACATGGTACCAGGGGCTTTCTCTTGCCCCACTATCATCCCGCTGGTTCTGCTCCAGCCTCTCTCTGCCAGCAGCAAAAAGCAATCCCTAAGAGCTGCTGGTATGGCCTGGGGTCTCCTGGGTGGACTTCAGACCCTGACTGAACTTGCCTTTACTGCAGAAATTCAATTTAATGCCAATATTTCAGCAAGCTGTTTGGTTTGTTTGCCTAGCACTTAATAGGAGGATTATCTGGTTTATTATTTCTTCTTGCAAGGTTGTTTTTAATTTTCAAAGTTGAATGTGTTCATTTTCAGCTGTAGCCTTCTCTGCCATTCAGGCTCCAAACTTCCCTAGGAAGTGACTTCATGTCATTATTCAAGCAGATTATTTCTTGGAGTAGCTGAATTACCCAGTGTTCATATAATTGCAAGGTCCCAGTCCATATGTATTTAATGACTGTAATCATTTATTATTTTCCCTTTATGAGGTTTGTTTTTAAAGAAAGTTTTACTGTGCTATTTATGATATGCTAACTGGTGCAATTGCTGGAAAAAAACCGTATCACATACGTTTTATTTTTTAATAGGTTTTGCTTGTTAAAATGGAAATCTTTTATTTATCCTAGTAGGGCAGGTTTTTGCTGACAGTTTTATTATTTCAATTACTCAGACATTTCTTTCCTCTTTTGTTTCCCCAGATACTCCTCCAGGGAGTTTTAATGTGTCCATTCTTTATTTAAGATTGGGTTTAGAATGTGTTGTTTCTAGCAGGGCAGAGGAAAAGTGTAATATAGCAGACATTAAATAGTGGGATGCCAAGGTTTTATTTTCTTTCCTCTTTTGACTTGTGGAATCCTTTCCCCATTTGTGTCATCTGGTGATTAATTGCACTGATAATCTGCACTCCCTCATCAATAACTGTCTGTTACCGGTGCCGGGCAGAGGCTGTGCTCTGCCTAAAGAGTTTGTGGCTGCTGATAAATGAACATAGTTGTAAGAGTAAAGGGAGGGCACCTCTGAGAGCATTTAAAATTGCCAGAGAAGCAGAATCCTTTAATAAACTAATGCTCTGTAGGTACTGGCAGCAACTACTGTATGCATTTCATTCACCAGTGAAAAGGGGAAAAGGAGAATCATAGAATGGTTTGGGTTGGAAGGGACTTTAAAGCTTATCCAGTTCCAACCCTCCTGCAATGAGCAGGGACATCTTTAACTAGACCAGGTTGCTCCAAGCCCCATCCAGCCTGGCCTTTCTCCAGGACAAAACCCAAGCCTTGATCGCTGGAGTGAAAAGTGAACCCCAAGGGATCATACAAGTAGGGAGCCTTACAACCTCCATGGGCCAGCACCAGTGGGAAGGGCAGACTAAATTCACCTATACAGTGTAGGAACGAGTGTGTGCTCCACTGGCTCTTGCTAGGATAGAGTTGTGATTTCCCTCTTCAAGTGCTAGTGAGTCTTTGACCACTCTCTGGTGTGCAGTGGATTTTATTTTCCATTATAGCGTGACCAGTCCTTGGACCATCAGAAAACCAAAACCAAATGCTTGTTGGGACAGTGGGGAGCACCCAGAGCTCCAGACAGATGTGTGCTCAGGCTACCTGTAGCCAGTGCATGGCCTTGACCACCCTTTGGCAAGGTAGAAAGCACATGGCAAAGCATATCCTCACCCTTCTGCATCCCATCATGTTTTCCAGAGTGTCTGGGGGTGAGCTTTTTGACCGCATTGTCGAGAAAGGGTTCTACACTGAGAAGGATGCCAGCACCCTGATCCGGCAGGTCCTGGATGCTGTCTACTACCTGCACCGAATGGGCATTGTGCACAGGGACCTCAAGGTAAGACCACAGCATGACTCAGTCCTCCGGGAAGTGTTGATGAAGGTTGTATAATTACATGAGTCTAAGACATTAAGTCCAGCCTCCCCTGGGACTGGCTGTTTCAGGAAGGTTTTGCAGTAAGAGGGATGCTCTGAAGCCTCCCCATGTAATTGGTTTTAATGAGGACTTTGCAATCAATGCTGTTACAATGGGAGTTCTGCACAGATGGGTGTGGGGAAGAAGTCATTCATTAAGACTTGCGATGTTACATTAAGGCAAGGAAACTCAGCTGGGATGTGTTTACTGCTGTAAAATATCTTGCAGATCTGCTGGGCTATATTTACTTTTACTTAAAAATAATTAGTAACAATAAGCAGTGTGGGAAAGTTGAATAATTTCCTATTGTGCTATTTGGACACCAGTGTTTTTGAAGACACTGTTAACAGCAAGGATTCTTCTAAGGAACAGTGTGTGTCAATGCGATTTTTAGATAATTTTCCTTTCAGCTGTACCATGTTATCACATCAAAAAAACCCAACCCAAATAAAAACATTATTTCTGTATTGTTTCTTTCTTAAATTGTCATTAAGATAAACAAAAAGGCTCGGATTTCACAACACACAGCTAAGCCTCCCCATCTTTAGTATCTTAAATGATAAATTAGCAGAAGACATTAGAAAAAGATACAAATGTCAGACAAAAACTGTGGGTTCAGTTCCTGAGCTGTTTAATTCTACCAAGATTTACTGCCAGAAATGAACAATTCAGTGAATGAAATAACCTCTAGTTGTGTTATGGAGGGATGTTCCAAACAAGAATTTCCTTGGATGTTGACACTGTGGCCTTCAGATATTCTGTTGTACAAGCTCTTAATAGCATTCCTACTTTTGTAATTTAGAGGGAAGCTGTAGCTCTCACTTTAAAACAGATTAATCTTACTAAAAAGTTCCTATAATAAAATATGAGGTCTGGTAATTGGGAAATGGACTTATCCACAAATTACTTTCAGAATTTATGTAAGGACATGCTGAATTTAGATCAAACCAACCTTCTCCAGGGATATTTTGGGGCAAAGACTAGCTTTTGTTCTCTCTCTTTCTTTTGTTCTCAAGTCTTTGTCAGTATCTTATCAGTTCTTAAAATGGCTCATAAAATATGGTATATGAGGAACACCTGCGGAGAATTTCTGTTAGCACAAACATACTGTGATGGCAAAAATAGGGAAAAAATACCAAGATAAGCATAAGTTTCAAATCGTGATCCCTAAAATGAAATTCTGGGAAAGAATCCACTCTATAAAAATACAACCCATGAAACATCTGTAACAATTATTTATTGTAATTATGTGTTATTCAGATACCAGAATAGTACTTGCTGTAGCTGGGAAGAGCAGATCTGGGCTCCCAAGTCTCTAATCTAAGTAACACAGCAGCAGATAACAAGAGATGGAAGCAGTTGAGGTCCAGGGAAGTGCAGGATGTACAAAATGACTGAAAGGTTCAAGCAGCTCCTCTTGGTACAGAGCCACTTCATTAATGCTGTTTGAATTAACGAGCTGGAAGGACCAGAGGGTTTTTAAAGTAGTTTTAAACAGATTTTTAATGGGTAGGTTTCTTAGCCTTACTATATATGAATAGGTGGGAACCTGAGGTGAGTTAGCAAAAATTGTTGGGAACTAATTGTCTTTCCCTTAACACCAGCTCCACCAACCCCTCAGCAGGTCAGAAATGCACTAGCATAAGTCAGGAGTAACTTCAACCAAAGGCAGACAATGGAATAAAACTGATTCATGTGGTGCCTGAAAAAAGTGTCAGCATTATAAGAGCCAGTTAAAGCACTGAACTTAGGAGGTATCATGAAAAAGAAACATAAATGGTAGAACTTCATAATTATTTTTATGAACAGGATTGTTTCCCTGTTATCCTCAGTCCCAGCTAGCTCACAGCTGTGGGTGCAGGTCCTCTCATGGCCATTGTGTCCCATGGATAAAGCCATCACTACGTGGGTTCATCATGCAGGGGCTGGGGAGCCAGAGAGTGCTTTAACCTCCACTTGAAGCTGAACGGGAACCTCAGAGTAGAATAGGGGCAATGTCAACCCCAGCACTTCTTTGTTTCCCCTTTTCACAGAGCAGGAGGTTGTGGCGATAGAGGAGGGAAGACAGATGCTGGTGCTGTTGCACTGCCATTGTTCCTCCTTACAAATCCAAGCTTGGATGTGTCCCAAGGAGTTGATGATGCTGTATGACTGCAGCTGGAGCACACAGCAGGCTGCTAGACAAAATGTGTTGCATGCCAGTATGCATTTTTACCAGCTTCTGGGCAAAATTCTACACCAGGGTTATGTTGAAACATTGGGTATCCATCACTTCGATGATGAAGACCCCAAGGTCTGAGCGATGCAATGGCACCCCGTTAACACCAGGCTGTCAGAGTGCCACAGATGCTGGCCCTTTTTGTGAGCCTGGATATTAAGTAGGAGAAGTGTGCTCTCACAACACCTAGTGTAGCAGTAGCATTACAGATGGAGGACTATGGTGTTGCAAATGGAGGCTGGTTGGGCTCTCCAACCTGCCTGACACTGGTATAAAGTCACAGGGCTTTGTGGCGTGAGTCTTGTTTTCTCTCAGCATAAACAAGTTACTGTACTTGGTGCTGTAGCATTTTTTCCTAATTGGCTTTAGCTAAAACATCTTTGCTGTAAGTCTGTTAACTGTAAAGGCATTTCCTCTCTCGTAGCAGTTTATTTCCAGTGGAGAAGGTAAAAGTATTCTTTAATACCTAGTGTTTTCCTTCTCCTTTTTTTTTAAGTGCTGTATAAACCAATTTAATTACACTACTTGGATTTACTGTATTTACCTGCTTTCAAATGAATCCTGTTTTATCATTATGAAACAATAATATGTCAGACACCTCACAAGTAAAGCACAAAACTTAGTTCTTACTTGACATGCCAAAGGTGAAATTTGTTATCACAGGAAAGTTACTCAAAGCCCAAGGAATCAGCTTCTTCCATTTGTTGCCATACAGAAGTCTTAAGAGAATCTCCATATAAGTTGTAAGAGCAGGTCTATAGGATTTAGGGGAACCAATTTATGTTAGTGTATGATGTAACTAAGGATTCTATTAAATGCAACACATAAGCCAACAGATGTTGTTACTGAATGTACATATTCAAAACCCATTTTACTTGTTCTCTTTTCTAGCCCGAGAACCTGCTTTACTATAGCCAGGATGAAGAGTCAAAAATCATGATCAGTGACTTTGGACTGTCAAAGATGGAGGGTAAAGGAGATGTGATGTCCACAGCCTGCGGGACTCCTGGCTATGTTGGTAAGAGGTTTGGTTATATTGTCTGTCCACTCCTCCCAGCTGCCGTACAGACACATAGTGAAAAGGAAGTAATACTTGTTTTCTAGTGCCACTACATAATGCAAACGAGCTTTTACAGATGTTCATTAGATATCAAAAGTTGCTGGTGTTCTGTCTTGTGTGCTTTTCTCCTTAGGGTCTCAATCCTGCTCTGGGTTTCTGGGGTTGACTTCCACGATTTTTATCCATTGCAGAATGCATCTTCTCAAAGGCACTACCTGTAGCTAAATCAGGACACATGAAGAATAACCTCAAATGTATTGATTCTGCAAGCACCTTTAAGACCAAGAAGCTTTACCTAATGTAGATATTATTTTAATCATAAAGGATAGCATTTTCCGGATTCCCCTGATAGAAGAAATTAAAATTTAAGAGCTGTATTTCGTAGAACCATAGAATGTTTTGGACCATCCAGCTCCAACCCCTGCCACGGGCAGGGACACCTTCCACTAGAGCAGGTTGCTTCAAGCCCCTGTGTCCAACCTGGCCTTGAACACTGCCAGGGATGGGGCAGCCACAGCTTCTCTGGGCACCCTGTGCCAGCGCCTCAGCACCCTCACAGGGAAGAATTTCTTCCTGATATCTAACCCAGATCTATCCTCTTTCAGTTTATTCAGACATGGTTTATGTCCTAACATTTATTCTTTGCTCTTTCATGTGTTCAGCAGTAACTGTACCAGGCTACTGATTAGCAGTGTGTTTACCAGCATCCTTTTAAAAAGTTCAAGTAAATGAATATGAGAAGGGTCTGTTTGAGCAAACACTATTTAAAAGGCTCACTTTGGGCACAAGACATCCAGAAAGCCTGTGTCTCCTACGATACCGAGCTAGTCAGCTGAGACAGTAAAACGAATCTCTGGGGTATCCATGGAATGTATGAAACTAAAATTACAGTGGCTTCCCCAGGGATAGATCTGTCTCATGTATTTCCAGCAGGAAAAACAATGTTTTCCAGCAGTCAGAGACTCCTTTTGCTTTTCAGCTGCCACCTCACCTGTTTTCATAGCTCTGATGGTACCATGGCACGAGAACTCAAAAAGGTTGTGTAGTTATGACACAGCGATCCAAATTTGTCCCAGGAATACCTTTTTCTGGGCATTATCTTCACACTGCACAGACACATTCTATAACATCAGGAAAAGGAACAGTTTTCTCTGGTTTCCCATTCTATGAAGCCATCAGCCCATCATTTTATTTTAAGCCGTGTGAGTCAGGATGCACTCTGTAAAGCCTTGTGTAATCACACCAGACTGGAAAGCTTCTTCCAAAGCACTAGAAGAAATTGAGCTGAGGCAGCAGTTTTCATAATTTTAGCTCTCAGCTTTTCTGTCTTTAATTAACACATTTTATTTTGTTCTGAAATGGGCACTGACTAGAACAAGTCTGCAGACACAGGGAAGCTCAGATGGTATCTGCTGATGAAAATGAGGGAGCGTGACTCTGCTTGGGCACTGCCTGAGCTCATGTGGTCCCTCTGCATAGCCATTTACATAAGAAAACTTGCTATTTTGGAGACGAAGCTCTCAGAGCATGTGACACAAATTGTAGTGCTTTGAGAGAGGTTTGAGAGCTCCCATTACTCATGGTCTGGTCGCTGATAGCTACACAAGTGCCTCCAGGCCTGTTGTTACCTTACTGAACACAGGATTTTGTCCGCCGTGGTTCAAGAGGTCACGCATGCTTATTTCTGAAGTGCTGACGAGAGTTTTTCCCCTCTTTCACAAAGGAAACCTCTGTAAATATTTGTTCTATTTCTTTTTTGCACAGGAGACAGTTCCTCTTTAGTGCTGCCTTTATTATTTATTTATTTATTAATATATATAATTGGTTGCCCAGACAACATTTTCCAAACGCAGAAGATTTTTGTTGTCGGTCACTGTGGTGATGCCCAGAGATGTGGTCCCTGGTGATATGGCTTCTGCATACATGGTCTGCAGTTTGTCCACATCCAAAAGCTTTCATGCCTTCTAGCATCACTCCAATTTGCAGCACCTGCCTAATGCCCCAAATAAATGTAAGAGTCCTTCCTCCTAACGGCACAACATGAACACGTGTCCTCATCTGGATGGGAGCACATGCCACAGTGCTGGACCATGCAGTGTCCTGTCTGCTACCTTTGTGTGGTTTTTTCCCAAGCCATTTTACGTAGGGTGGAAGTATCACTCAGGGATCCATCACTTACAACGCATTTCCTGGCGCTTTTCTTTACACACATTTTCTAGGATTTCATGAGGAATTAATTATTTTTGTCAATTTAACCACTTTGCTTTTAAATGACTTAAGGTGCTGTCCAACCCTAACTACTCTATGATTCCATGACTTGGAAAAAAGCAGGCACGTATCACATGTCAAACGCACCCAGGGCTCTGTTAAGAAGTCATTAGTATCTGCTACTATTTATACTTCATCTCCACAAATGGATCCAGTCAGATCCAACTATGCAAAGTGCTGGACAAGCTTCTTTGCTTGTCCTGATCTTAACTCATGTCTGCTGACCAAGTATTTGCAAGTGTGTAAACCCTCCTGTCATTTCTATCTGATTTCCCTAAACAGGATATACTTTCAACTCTGTATTTCAGATTTTAACTAAACTCTTCTTGCTTTCACCTCCAAAGAAAAGTGGTACCCAAGTCACCACATTCCTGTTTATGTGGTTCAGAAATTCACTGAGTAAGGGAGGGTGTAATTATAATTAAACTTCTTAATAAATATCACTTTCTGAAGACAAAATTATTACTTATCAAATTAGAATATATCTATAAAGTGCATAACCAGTAGTTCATTAGCACATTAGCTTTTGAAACTCTGCCTTACAGATTAAATTACTATCAACAGTTCAGAGATTTTATTCCTTCAGGAGTTTCGTCAGAGATTTTGGTCCTGTGGTGATGGTTAGGCTAATTTAACACAATTAGTTGAGCCACTTTTGTTAAGATGCCAGTCTAAATGTTTACTCACTGAAGAGGAGGTCTGATAATTCAGCTTCTTATACTGAAAAGGTCCTCCATTTTCTTATCTACTTACTACTCTTAACCTCTCTCTCCATTTCTTGTGGAGGGAGTCTAGGTGATGAGCTGGGATTAGACGCCCAACTTTTAGATAGCACCTAAATTGGGCTAAGGTGAGGCACCTTGTGTGGCTCATTTAATTGCAAATTAGGTGTGTGGAGTGGCTTGCATGGATCCCACCCCATCATTTAAACTGGAGAAGTGGTGTTTTCAAAACCTCAAGTGGTCTGTGTGAGTAAGGGCAAGATCTGTGCAAGCCATGAATGGTTTATCAGTTTGAACGTTATAGATTTGGGCTGCTCAGCTTGAGGCCATTTATAAGAACTTGATTAAGAAGGAGGTGTTCAAAACTGCCCGAAAATGAGTTCAGCCTTGAGGTGTGTCAGGTTGAGCACTCACCAGGAGGTGAGCCCAGTCATTCAGCAAATCCCTCAAAAGAGATTTTGCTGTTTGGGAATTAGGTCTGACTGACTGCCTGGTGTCTCAAAACCTTCTGTAGATGGGGCTTAGACTTGCAAGACATTTAGGAGCATTGAAAAAATTGGCAAAGATGTTAGAAAGCCTGTGTTGGGCAGCCTGATCTCCTTTGCAGAAATGCTCAACTATGAGTTTTTGGCTGGCTGATATCTTAATCCTACTGAGATTTAAAATTCTTGCTCTGACTCCCAACCCAGCTTCAAGTAAAATACTCTTGTATTTCCCTGTTGTAGGAATTGGGCTGGACCCTGGCTGTGTGGTTGGTCCCTGTGGACTCCACCTCACTCACTGCTTTTATTTTCTGCAGTGCTTTTATGAAAGGTCATTTCACAACTGTCAGCTCTGACAGAACTCCAGCAGCAATTTCAGGACATATCAAAGCCATGTGTTCCTCTTAGCCCTGTGCAAGACAAAAGCATTTAGATTCCCATGTTGAATTTTCATAGAATCATAGAATGGTTTGAGTTGGAAAGGACCTTGAGATTGTCTAGTTCCAACCCCCCTGGCATGAGCAGGGACACCTGCACTTGGTATACTTTGAGTCAATGGTTTGAAAATGTTTAATAAGCCTTTGGAATATCCCTATTAGCAAAAACCAACCCCAGGAGTTGTTTAGGCAGTAACATGAGTAATAAAGTAAAAATAAAGCATGAGAACTGCTCTCACCAGGGTTTGCTCCGGCACAAGCTCGTGACAATGCAATTGCTCAGCTCCATTGCCATATCCTGGAAGAAGGTTTGTGTGCATGTGGTTGTAGCAGCGTTATGGTCCATGAAACCTGTCTAAATCTGACTCAGCAACACAAAATAGGGGCAACAGGAACACAAGAAGCCAGCAACTTCAGGCTGCACTGAAACTCTGCTGTCCTTCAGGATCAGCCCCAAACTTCAAAATCTTGGCCAACCAGAACAGGATGAACAATGGAGGACTTTGTGAAAAAGGGAAAGAAGTCGTTTTCAGCCCAGGAGTCAATGAAAGAGGGACACTGGTCTCCTGGTGAAGCTGCTTTACATGCTTCTTAGCTTGTTTGCAACTGTGAGGAAGACACTTTGTATTGTGGTGGAGGAGCTCACACTGCTCTTGCACTATCTTTGGCTTCAGGATTGGGGCTGGGTTGGCCTTTCATGCATCCAACCATTCTCTCAAGGGCTGTTCCTCTCTGCCTGTCTTCTTGAGGTGGTACCTTAGAATCCCAAGCCACGAGGCTGGCACCATCTTCCTTTGCTGTCCCTTACAAACTCTGCCCATTTCTCACCTTTCCTCATGTTTCCCCTTCTTTACTTACAGGACGTGCCTACATGATGGAAACTGGCACTAAAATAGTTGCCAGCTGAACCCCTAGTCCTGGCTTGCACCAGGCCAGTTTGTGTGGCCAGCTGAGCTATGTGCCTGCCCATTTTAACCCTATTTAGATCTTTATATATTCCTCCTATGTTTGCAGTAGCCTGCTGATATGTAACTCCTATGGGGATCATCAAAACCTTCACCCTTTTTTCAAATCCATCATTCCTTCTGGCATGCAGCTTGTGGGAAGCCATATAAACCACACGAAATAGCATTAGACTGAGTTCTTGTGAGACAGCAAAATCTGCTGGGAGTAGCACCATCCTGGGAGTGAAGGAGAATCACTTTTAAGTATAAGGCTGGTATGAAGAACAGGCACCCTCATATGACTTG
>NW_009922288.1:0-284 GCF_000696875.1 Nestor notabilis | reverse complement strand
TCAGCAGGCTTAAAGTATCAGAGCAATCCCCACCACTTGAGCTTTTTGCAAGAACATGGATTGCTGGTTTTGGCATCCAACAGCTGCATTTTTAGGGAGCTTATTAGCATAGCTGTGCACACTGGGGGTAATTGCACAGTGCTCTGAAAGGTTTCCAAAGGTCCCTGCTCTGAACCTGTTCTTAAAACCTCCATTTGAAACAAGCCTTTTAATTTTTTTCTTGTGTTAAAAGCAAAACATAACAAATAAATATAAAAAATAATGTAACAATATATATGAAAATA
>NW_009922287.1:0-109066 GCF_000696875.1 Nestor notabilis | reverse complement strand
GGCCGGCGCGGGGCGAGACAATAAGGCCTTTACCGGGCAGGGCCCGGTGTTCCCGCCACTAGAGGTCTCTCTCGTTACAGCTTTCTGCTCCTGGGCTCGTTAATTATTTTACTCAAAGGAACAATTCTGCCTTTTAGATTGGAATGCCTCACTTTAAGTGGCGTGCTAGAGAAAGATATAATGCCTCCTTAGCTTGTTCTCCTGCTGATGAGTAGATGTTGGATTGACTGAATGAATCATCCTGGATATTTTAATACACAATGGATATACTTTAGCAAAGAAGTTTGAGCTTTCACCTTGGCTTCCCAAAGGTTGAAAATTTGACCAGATAAAACAATATGCTGTGGTAAAAAGTACCTTACTGTCGAGAGACAGACAGCATGATACTTCAAACTCTCCTGAGGACACTTAGGATCTCGTATATACTTGGATCCTGTAATTGCAAATGTGAACACTTTTACATTCATTTCTATGTCTTTTTTGGGGAAAAAAAAGAAAAGGCATATTTTCTTACATGATTTGACAGTAAAGTTGTAGTGTATAACTACTTCCACTTTGTCATGCAATTTTCTTTTAATAAAAAATGGGGTATTAGCTGTGGTAGTCATCTTTATATATAAACTTGTTTTTTAAAAAAACACAAACCCAACACATCAGACCTGTTTGTTTACTATAATCTCACTGCTTTCCTGTAAGATGTTGCTTCCCTTATACTTGCTATACAGATGAAACACAACATCATCCAACTTACGTAAAGTTGCATTCTTCTGATCAATAAAAGCAAAGGACATGAAGAAAATTGAACAAAATGCAAACAGAATCCTATCTCCATAAACAAGGCAAAAAATGTTTGAAAAAAGTACAGCAAAGAACATTGATATCAGCTAGAAGGCAATCTGAATGTCTGTGAGATAGAAAGAATTCTCCAATTTCCAAAGATGGTGGAGGAAAACAGGTGGAGACCATCTTCTTAGCAGAGGGAGTTGCATGTAGGAGGTAAAGAAGAACATGCTGCAAATAAATGCCAATATCATGTTGAAGGAAGTCAGAATAAGGGAGGAGATTCCCCTGTGAAACAGAGAAGTAGACACTGTTCAACACTGGGAGAAAACAAAGAGGTTTGAATTACTAGCAGGAGCGTGATACAACCTGGCCAAAATTAGAAGATGAGAAAAAGCCAGAAAAATATGGAAAAAGATCCTGTAGCAAAAATCACTGTGAATGGAAATATATTGGGCCTGTGCTGAAAGAATTCAAGCTGAAGCCTATTTCCTACTAACAAACTCTGGAGTTACAGCATGAATACATAGTCCACACAATATCTTATTGGGATCATTAAAATGATAGTGTAGATCTGGATTCTGATTTCACTTACACCACTTTCACTGTAGTGCAGCTGGAAATCTCAATGGAGTTACCACTTATTTACAGTCCTGTGAAATCACACTCAGTATCTTAAAAAGCAAAGATGTTCTCAGTATTCCTTTTATGATTCCAAATCGCTTGTTCAGTAAGAAAAAATACTTTCTCCTAAAGATCTTACAGGGCTTCATTTTCCATTTCTAACTCCCTGACTGTTCCCACCATTCCAGAGTGAGTATAATTTTGCCTCTTGGCTCTCAGTTTGTCTAAACACATAAAGCTATGAAGGTGCTAGGTAGTAGAAAATCAAGCAGTCATAATTCTTAGTATAATTATGTTATTTAAAAGTTTAATAGGCCAAACCTTGGACCATGATACCCCTACTACATGGCTTACACAAAGCCAGACACCCTGACTACGTCATGCAGGCTGATACATATTGTGAGACTACTGGCCTGCTTCAAGGAAGCTGTTGGCGCCTGCTGACACACCGTTGTTTTAACTCTGCAGAGGGGAATGGCAATTGTGCAGTTGCCAACTTATGTGTTTAAATTCTGTTGTTCAAGTGAAGAAAGCTGTAGGTTTTTGAAGACAGAGAGGACAATGCTGAGGGTAAAACCAGTAGCCTGTAGAAGAGTGAGATCCCTGATCAAAGAGCTTTCCTGCAAGCAGTAAGTGTCTTCTTGACTCAGAGTAGAGACCTAAGTCCCTCCTTCCCTGACTAGTGTAAATTCTGGGAGGCCTAGGAGTCCTCTAAGCCCAGTAGCTGCAAATGTCTTTCCACTATGTAGGAGGAATGTGGGATAAGAAACTTTCTTCATCCTCTCCTGCATGAGACGGCCACTTTTGTTTCATAATCCTGGTAGATATTCAATGCAGTTAATTTCTCCATCCTTTACCGTAGTTCCACACAGATTGTTGTAGCCTGAGGGCTGTCATTACTGGTAGGGTTTACAGAAGGGGAAAGAAAGACCAGATTCATTATCCATTTGCACTGAAGGGAGAGGGAATGAATCCAGAGAGACAGAGTGGTCACACACAGAACCCAGTTTTCCCGATTCGCAGTGTATCCACTGGGCTATGCTGCCTTTGGCATGTGTCAGGGGTAAGAAATGCATTAAGTACAAGTGTCTGCCCAATAAGCTTTGTAGCTCCTACCCATCTCCTGGGGCAGGGCAGCCCCAGTACTGCTTTGGAGTAGGGACCGCAAAGTGACAGCTAAGGCTGAGAGCCCTTGCCTCGCCTGTCTGGGGAAGCATCCCAGCCTAGTAAACGATAGGGAAGGGCTGCTGCATCCTTAGCCAGAGCTGGATACAGTTGTAATGGGAATACAGACAGAGCAGCATTTTCTTCAATTCATGACCCAGAGTATATGCCCCTTAGTTTCTCCCGTAAATCCATTGCTGCTAACTGCTGCATTAAATAGACCCATGACCCCAATATTTTTAGTTCATCTTTTCCTGGACTCTGGCTTGGCTATTACAATAAATTAGGAAAATGCAAAAGGACTGTATTATACCTGGAAGTCTCCTTGTTCTGTAGACCTATCACCTGGCGTCAGCAGTAGCTACAGCTTTCAGTTAGGAAAAAAAATACATGGTGAGTGTGGAAAGTTTACTGGTGATGTTCTTTAGCAGCAGCGCTAGCCAAATTGTTATCCTATGTGACTTCTTTGGGAAGATGTTTCTCTGCATGTAGGACCCCACAATGGCTTTGGTGGAGATTTCTGAGGAAAGCTTGGTGCTTTCTGATACAAGCTGGTAGCCTCCTTACTGCTGTACAGACTGATAGAGCTGTTGATCTTGCGCTGGTTTGGCAGGATCAGGACAGGTATCCATCAATGACTTATTGAAGTTTGCGTTAAGCTTTATGATTGCCAGACTTGAAAAGGGAAAAGCCTATGTATACAGTGACTCCTTTGCCTGGGAAACAGTAGTTGAAATAGGTCATGTGTAATAACCAAAGGTCTGGGATCCATACCCACAGAGAGCTTGAGAACTTGAGAGAGAGTGTCTGTTTTCATCCCATTTGCTGAAAGTATCACAATTTTTTTCACAAAGCTAGATTTTTCATTGTCATTCATTGTTAATGAAAGCTACCCATTCTGCCTACACAAACTGGAGTATTGCCTTCTGGTCACATAGTTACAGATGTTGCAGCAGATTATAAGGCTTTTGAACTTTGGAACCCTACTTCACCAGGACACACCAACTATCCGTCAGTTTATGTGTAGGTCTGCATAGGTTGTACAGAATAGTATTACAACCAAGTTTCATTGTGAGTTTAAAGCAACAAAATTCTCATGATTATAGTAATTCTGTCTTAAAGGAAATATTTGGAAATGGCTTCTTTCCCAGTATGAACTGTACTATGGAGACTCCTTACCCATCACATTTACATTGTTTTCATGTTTGAGGTATTACCAGTCTGTTGGGTTGGCCTTAAATTTCAGTTGATGAGGAAAGAGAATCAGACAAAACCAACCTCTGAATTGCCATAGAAACATCTCTTTTTGGTCTGATTTCAACCTAAAAAAATATAAAGAATACCAGCATACTTATTCAAAATGTGGATGTATGTCTGCATTTGTTTGTTTGGCCCTGCATGTTTGCATGGGCCTGAGCTTTCTAAAAACTCTTTGTCAGTAGCCATCTGATACATAAATGGCTTTGTTTACAGCAAAATGCTGGCACAAATAAATAGGAATATTGAACCAGAACAATTGCCTTTAGCAGCCAGTGCTGTAAATCATACACAAGCTGTCATCATGAGTTGAAACATGTCTGCATAT
Source organism: Nestor notabilis (assembly GCF_000696875.1). Lineage (NCBI taxonomy): Eukaryota > Metazoa > Chordata > Aves > Psittaciformes > Psittacidae > Nestor > Nestor notabilis. The sequence continues at coordinate 104,913 of NW_009922287.1, read as the reverse complement.
TTAGTACCATGTTTAGCTTGCCTAATCAGAACAATATGTAAACCGTTAGTGCACATGACAGCTTGCCAAGCCAAAAATTATTTGCAAGTTGCATTTTGTGTTTCTGGAAATTTTCAACAAAGATTGAGGGGAGGAGAGGAGAGGAGAGGAGAGGAGAGGAGAGGAGAGGAGAGGAAAGGAAAGGAAAGGAAAGGAAAGGAAAGGAAAGGAAAGGAAAGGAAAGGAAAGGAAAGGAAAGGAAAGGAAAGGAAAGGAAAGGAAAGGAAAGGAAAGGAAAGGAAAGGAAAGGAAAGGAAAGGAAAGGAAAGGAAAGGAAAGGAAAGGAAAGGAAAGGAAAGGAAAGGAAAGGAAAGGAAAGGAAAGGAAAGGAAAGGAAAGGAAAGGAAAGGAAAGGAAAGGAAAGGAAAGGAAAGGAAAGGGAAAATATTCTTAAATAGTAAGTTGTATGTTGGATTTAGTAATCAAGCAAACACGTTTTCCTTGACTGTGCAATAGTGTGGGCCAGATCTCCAGCTGATATAAATCAGAAGAGTCATTGAAGCTGTTCAGATTTATTCCAGCTATAATTCTCCCTGTTAAATTTTTACTTTCTGTTAAATTCAGAGGAATATAAGCAAATAATTTAAGGCCACATGTATTTTTCAGCCTGGTTCCATTTGACGTACTATGGTACCTTAATGATATTTATTCTGACCCTAACAGTCCTTTCAGCCTGTATGTGGGTATAGCCCTTAAAGAATAACTATGCTGGAGCATATTCTCAGCTGGGTGGACTGGGTGTTTGATTTGAATTGCTGTTGCTTCAGATTGTATTTCCAAGTCTCTGTTTACAAGAAACAGTAAAGTTCCTTTATTTAACTGAGAGTAATAGGAAGCATGGGGTGCCCAAGTTCTCATGAAGACTTGTTTCTCCCCTCTACAGCCCTCACCTTAAACATTGTCCCTGACAAGGCATTAGTAGTATATGGATTTGCCTGGATGCCCCTTTCATTGCTGTTATGAGAACACTTTATAGTGAAATTACTCTCATGGGACAAGATTGTGTCTTTAGCACAACTGGGGGACAGTAATAACAAATAAGGGTGGTACTACCAGGACTTTGCCTGAGGCAAAGTGTGTCTGAATTAGGTTTTGATGAACCTTCAGGGTCTATGTTAAAGGCCTTATTTGCTGCCTGTACCACCAGAAGAATATGGCCCTTGGTTCAGGCAGAGGCTGTTCTTTTGAAAGCCGTTTGTAAAGCTGTGTGGGGAAAATGGACAAGAGATGTCCGCAATGCCTGCTCTGGCCAAGCAGCAACTGCTGTACAGGAAGTGCCAAGACCATCAAATCCAGGAGTGACAGGGTGAATGACATGTACTAGTTCAGCCTTTGGAAGAGCAGCATGTATTCTTCTGTACAGCCACCCAAGTCAACCAGAGGAAAGGAGCATTTGGGCTTCAGGGTCATCTGCCTGGTGTTAGAACTTGGAGAGAAGTGTGAGTGAGGGAGATGAAAACTTTCCTGCTGTCATAAGCTGGCACAAAGACCAGGAATTCATCACTACACAAAATAATGTGATCAAGTACACAATTTCCACCTCTATGTGACCTGAAGAAAATTTCAATAACCTCTCTCATTTTCATATGATAAATCTTTGTCTATTTTTATGGACTATTAAGAGCATGGAATTGTGGCACAGGTTCCTGCTTTGAGTATTTGTTGTTTACAAATCGGATTTTCTGTTGTTTCTGAGCATGCTGTTCCAGCAGAGAATTCTTTGTAAATGCCTAATTGCTTTGTAGGCCACACACTATTTGATCCTGGTGGTCTATGAAGAACAATAAAAGTAGACTTACAATAGCTTCCTTTAAATCATGCTTGGCACTTGACCATGAACATGCATGTATTCTGAGGTTTCCATTTATTAAAAATCCAGCACTTTTTATTGAGCAAATTAATGGTTCAAAATCACAATGAAATGCCACAATTACAGCTGATCTTACCTAGAAAAACATGGCACTAAACCTAACGAGAATGAACTGCTCTCTCTCCATTTTACATATGCTGCCAACATCCATATGTGGTGCTACAAAAACTGTCTTTGGCCTTTTTAGAAAAATTTTAATGTGTATTTAAATGAAAACATAAGTGGGCTACAATCCTCCGAAGTACTTTATTCAATTAACTCTTTTTTTTTTTCTTTCCTCAGTAGAAAGATTTGAATTATTTTATATTGTTTTGCTCGCTGAAAGTCTCTAGTGTGATTACTACGATGATGCCATTTGTGCCACTCCTGGTACATTTGTGTTGTATTTTTCATTTATAACCCCTTGATTCAGATTTTTATGATGAAACCATTAGGAGTCCAGTCCCGTAAAAAAACCCTAGACCCAGGTCCTGGAAAAACACATATACATATGCTTAACTTGACTGCTGAGAGTAGTCCTAGTAGCGAAGTTAAGTGTGGCTGTACATGAAGTACTGTGGCTTTCTCTGTTTCAGTAGCCCTGCTAGCTGCAATGAAACAACTCAGTGCATAGAATTAGGGCTGGGCATACTGTGTGTTCAAGGCTGAAGTTTTCTGTGGATGAAACGATAGGATTTTAGTTCAAATGCAGCTGATCTTAAGGAAAAGAAAAGCAAGCAAATTGTTTCAGCTGTTATTATGTCACATAAACGAAAGATATAAGGCTGGTGTGATATTAGATGCTTTTTTTACCTTATGAAACTAAAAAAATATTTTTAAATTAAATTTTGCAGGTCATTAGTCTTTAAAAAGCAGAAAAGTGTTGAGGTCTATTTTGAAAATGCCAGATAACTAGTATTTTTTCTAACTGGTCATTCATACACACGTACACCTACAACCTAATTTTAAAAATAATAAATTTCATAACTGCTCACAGATTGTTCTGTATGTGCAGCAGCCAAATAGAAACAGATTTAATGGAGCAGTTGTAGTCTATTGGGGTCAAAAATCTCCTGTCTGCAGGAATTTAAATATGTATTGTAATAATAGTCCATAATAATTCAAAGAACTCCTATGCTGTATAGAAGAAATAGAATACTCGATACTAGCAAGTCAGCCAGGTTGTCATAAAGATATTTGGAAGGCCCTGTAGCATGTGGGTTCATAGAGTAGGGAATGATGCCATGGACAGCAGTAGCCCTTAGTTACCCAGGCTGTCCACCTAGCTTGCAGAGAGGTGATTCAGCAGCCAGATTTTGAGCCTCTAGCTCACATTCCTCTGTGGTTATTCATTCACACAATAAGTCCTATTAAAACCAAAGGGACTCCTCAGGAGAATAGCATTTCTTGCCTGTGGGCAATGGTCTTGATTTGACTCCAAGTCTTGATTTGACTCCAAGCAAGTGATATGTAGCAAGACTCTGCTGCCCAGCTCTGGTAAAGTGTTTTGGCAAATTGGCATATAGTTTTCGCAAATGGGACATGCTGAAAGGCATCCACTCCAGTACACCACTTCCAAAGTAGCACATGCTTTATCATCTCTATTTACTGAAAAGACTGTCTTCAGTGGGACAAATGTACCAAAAAGGAGGTCATAATACTTGCCAGCATTTTGGGATATGTTTTTTGTATTTTAACAGTCCTGTTTTCTCATATTTTCTCCTTCTTGGTATATTATACTATTTAATGACATCTGTGAGCTTCTATGTGTATACAAGTCCTGAGCTTGCTAATGTAAACTCATACAAACATTTCCTTGATTATAAAGGCAGTAGTCGCAACAGTAAAGTTATTAATGAATTTAAACTCATGAAGAACTGTGCCTGTAGGGTTAGTGCCTTAATTACATTTCCTTTTATTTTTGTTGTTTTTTTAATATTTAAAATTGATTTAAGTAGTTTTTGTCATTATGATTAAATACAGGTGAAGAGAAGCACTTTTGAATATTTATCTTCCTTTCATCTTTATTAAAGCTTTTCTTTTATTGAACTGGAAAAATATTAAACTTTTCACTTTAGACAGCAGGTTTAAGTATCATGGTGTAATCCATATGGGAAGTACAGGAAGACTTGGATAAAAGAAAATGAACTGCAAAGGGGCTCAAGCTGACGAAGTTGACAATGCTGTAATACTACCTTTGACTCAGAATTGAGCTGTTTGTTTTTGCAATGAACACAAGTTTCCATTATAACATTTGCCTGCATGAAAAACTATGGCAAGACTTTGGTTTCCATGGTGACACTTCTCTTTTTCATACATATTTATCATTAAAAAGCAGGAAGCCCACCCTTTTCTCTCTGAGAATGTTACTTTTAGCACTTAATAATTGAAGCCAAAGCTGATTTATTTTTTATGTCAGCGTGTCTTACACACATTCCTCTTTCAGTGAAAACTCCTGCAGTATTGCACTCATTTATTGTAAGTAGTTTATTCCACACACTACTTCAGGAAAACATTTCCAGGTCTTAAAACTGGAGAGTGGCCTGCCTTTTCTTCCCCCAAGTTTCAATTGGCACCACAGGGTATCAGGGCTAAGCTTTCAAACTATTTCAGAGCACATACTGCTCTACATACAAAGAATTCGGCTTCATTAATATGAAATGCCAGAGATGCAACATTTCTGGTTATTGCCAGTGACCAGAGAGCACTTGGAAGAGTAAAAAATTTTATGAAATTAACCTTTCTGGGAACAGAAATGGTGTGGATTTACCCGGCTGTCAATCTTTTACATTTACACTGCAACACTGCTGTTTTCATCTCTTCCACAAAATGAGCTGGAGCTAGTAAATGAGTTAGGATAGCCACTGAGCTAGTTTTCCTGTTCTTCAAAACCATACTTCAGCTGGCAATTTCCTAACATTTCTCAAGTGAAAAAAGTTAGAAACTCAATCCAAAACAATTTTTCCATTCTCAGGTTCCCAAGCTGCTGCCTTTCATTAGCAGAGCTTTGTATCGTAAAGGAAAGATACCCTGGTGAAATATGTTGTCTAATTAGTTTTGAATCTAAAAACACCAAGGATATGTGACATAATTAAATATACAAATGCTACTTCAACCTAAACAATTCTTTCAGAAATTGTGATAACATAGAATCATAGAATGGTTTGGGTTGGAAAGGACCTTAAGATCATCTAGTTCCAACTCCCCTGTCATGAGCAGGGACACCTCACACTAAACCATGTCACTCAAGGCTCTGTCCAACCTGGCCTTGAACACCGCCAGGGATGGAGCATTCACAACTTCCTTGGGCAACCCATTCCACGGCCTCACCACCCTCACTGTGTAGAATTTCTTCCTTATATCTAATCTAAACTTCCTCTGTTTAAGTTTGAAGCCATTATCCCTTGTCCTACCACTACAGTCCCTAATAAGGAGTCCCTCCCAAACATCCTTATAGGCCCCCTTCAGATACTGGAAGGCTGCTAGGAGGTTTCCAAGCAGTTTTCTTTTCTCCAGGCTGAACAGCCCCAACTTTCTCAGCTTGTCTTCATGTGGGAGGTGCTCCAGTCCTCTTATCATTCTCGTGGCCCTCCTCTGGACTTGCTTCAACAGCTCCATGTTCTTTTTTTGTGTTGAGGACACCAGAACTGGACACAATACTCCAAGTGAGGTCTCACAAGAGCAGAGTAGAGGGGCAGGATCACCGCCTTAGACCTGCTGGTCATGCTTCTTCTGATACAGCCCAGGATACGGTTGGCTTTCTGGGCTGCAAGCACACACTGAAGCCAGCTCATGTTAATTTTCTCATCAATCACCACCCCCAAGTCCTTCTCCGCAGGGCTGCTCTGAATCTCTTCTCTGCCCAACCTGTAGCTGTGCCTGGGGTTGTGCCGACCCAGGTGTAGGACCTTGGCTTGGTTAAACTTCATAAGGCTGGTATTGGCCCACCTCACAACTGTGTCAAGGTCTCTCTGGATCACATCATGATGATGCATTCAGAAATGTATTAAGTGACAATGAGCAAAGTCTGTACACTATAAATTATATCTGGAGTGGGTCAGTCAGCCTTAGTGTGTCCTTAGTATTTACAGTATTCTATGTGTTTCCCAGTGTTTCCCAACATAACTGAAAAAAGGATCCTGTAAATCCATTGCAAACAGGTGCCATAAATCCAAGCTGAGATGTTTGGCCAAACTGGTGTAATAGGCTGTGATTTGGGATACCATCACCATGCAGTTACAGTGATGAGCATGATATAAGAATACAGGCATTTTTTGATTTAATGGTTGGGAGTCATTACAGCATTACTCAAAAGTCAATGAGCATTGTAAGTACAATGCAACTGGAGATAAGTATCAGCAAAATGAAGATTAAAAGATAGGAAAAGTTGTTACATGTGAAAAATTATGGGTATTTCCATCACTTTTCTTTCTGGTCTAAATCTAGTCTACCTATCTGGCTGGCAGAGCTGAGCTGAGCAATGACTTAGCCACCACCAGCTCAACAGTGATGTGCATGCTCAGGGCTCCTCACCATGATGGGAGGGGACATGGACAGCATAGCAAGTTCTCTGGCCAAGGGCCTGTTCCACCACCTCATGTCAACTACTTCAGATCTCTAAGGATGGGAGTTACATGTGGATGAGAGGAAAGCAACAATGCAGTGTTAACATGTCTGCACTGCACAGATAGAACCATGATGCCTGCATGGACATGAAGGGAGATGGACACTTTTGTTTTTTTCCTTGAACATTTCCTTCCAGGTGCAGGATGCTGGCAGGGGGAAGGTGTTCTCTGTGAGTGGACTTTCTGACGACCCTGTTCCCTGATGGTGTAGCTTCTCTGAAAGACTGTGGATTCCCCTTGTTTGGGAGATCAGACATTCTCATTTCTCATTTAAGAAATTTTTTCATTTGGGATTTTTTTTTTCATGTTTGGGGGATGAGCAGGACATGTATGCTGTTATGCATCTAGGAGTAAAGAAATAAAAACTATCAGAAAAATAGAACAGTCATTAGATGTACGTTACAGTAAATGGACAGCTAGATAGCTAAATAGATGCACATACACATACATGTACTTCCCACTTATATTAGTGGCAATGTATTGGTGGGCAGTGAAGCAGTAAGACATATCAATAAACTTATTAATACAGGGCAGGCCAAACACATATATTTATATGTGGTTTCACACAAAATGTGAAGTCAGCAGTTGAGTTTTTCTAAACCAGTGTCTAGGCTAAATTTTATAAAATATTTTTGAACTATTCAATGTTCTTAGTTTAACTCTCTCCATCCTTTGTTTTCACATAACCCAATAAAGACAATTAATTTTTTTTGGTAACTTGGTTGCTCACACCACATGCAGCTGGTTCAGCCTAGGCCTTGGTCTTTTCTTCTGGATTTATTTATCTTCCACTGTAGAGCAGAGGTGGTCTTTCATATATGCACTAATAATGTTTACATTTCTAAAATGGAACACAGACTTTCACTTGAGGTAAAAGATCACAAGGTCAAGGAAACTCAGAGATTAGATCTTCTGCCTAAGCAGACTGCAATGTAGTAAAACTTTGGAGATCTTGATCGGTAATGCTAATACCCTCCTTCAGAGCCAGAGGCCAAGTCCTTTTGTGCACCAGCATTTTTGTTAAACTTGCCTTCTAAAATTTCTTTTAATTACCCACTCACACCAGTGAAACCTCAAGCAAGCTAACTAGCAATTGGAAACATTAGCATGTTTCAGCTTAATGCTATATCCTCAGCATGAACCAGCCCTGGTAGAAAGGGATGTTGATCTGCTAGCGACCCCACTCACACTTTTTACCTGCTGCTAATGGGAGTGTATTGGTGGCAATGAAACAACAAGACATGTTAATAAGCTCACTAGTAGTATAGGCAGGTCAAACATGTGATGGTGACTTTTAGTAGAACAAATGTACCTATCAACAGCTTTGAAATAAAGAAAGTGAAATTCAACATCTTGTAGACGGGGCTGTTTGGGAAGCAATGTCCCTAAACAATTAAGTCTGACATGCTGCAGAAAATCTCTAGAGATAGGTTAACTAACTCATGAGTTTTGAATTAATTGGTGGTTACATTTAATTCATTCAGGTATGGTGAGACTAAATTAGTAAAAATACTTGGGATAATGTTCAAGCAGATTTTCCTAGAAAAAACTTTTTGCCCTGCTTGAACATTGAACATCATCCCCATGATGTGCATGCTGTTTCCATAAGCAGTCTAAGCATACCTTTAGTTTTCCTCCCAGCCCCCTGAGCATGCTTCGGGATGGAAACCTGTAGGCCTTACTCAGCCCAGTTTAGATTTTGTGCCTGTGCCTAAGTCAAGAAATTGAGTTTAACTTTCTCTCAGTTGTGTCTGTAACAGTTTAAGACTACAAGAGAGGCAGAGTAAATGGGAGAGGAAGCATCTGTTATCACAGAATCTAAGACAGTTGAAAGATGATGTAGAATAATTTATGCTATTTTTACTTGCTTTCTGTTTTCTAAAAAAACCTCATGGAAATATGTATAAAAAAAAAAGCAGAAAAAAATTTGCCTAAATTATCAGCTTTTTGACTGAAGTATTTTGACATTTTTGATCTGAAATACTGTTTCTAGTTTGTCAGCCGGAAACAAATGTTTGTTTTGGGCAATATCAATCTGCTTTATATTTTAAGTGCCTCATGGGAACCGTAGTTCTCAGACTCTTACACCCTCCTTGTTCCCTTGGTCATGCTTCACAGGCAGACTATCATGGTCACTCCGTATCAATGAATTAGTACAATGCTCAAGAGAGAGAATATGTAAATTCCCCTACTTGCAAAAAGTCCCTGTTGCTGGGTTTTGTGCAGGAATTTTTGTTGCAATGCTGAGAAAGCAAAACATTTCCTTTCCTGTGTTTGTCTGAAAAACTACTGGCCCATTACCCTACAATTCTCTTCTCCTTCTTTGCAGAAAGGTCCTTCTTTGTCTTGCAAGGTGCTGTGTGTTTTATGTGGTCCCTTTATATCCCTGAAATCCAAAAGCACGTTTCTTTTGTACTGAAGTGCAGGTAAGGGATACTGCGTATGGATGTTCCAGCTGTGTAATCTGTAATTCTATACAGATCACAGAGGTGTCATCCAAACTTGTAGTCATTTATTGGCTAAACAAGAGAAAGTGGCTTCTGTAAATGGTGAACGAAATGGAGACTATTAACCTTCCTGGAACCAAGTCTGTAGGTGCAGAATGTGTGCAGCCCACCGGATAAGAGAAAGAGAAGATTGATGCCTGAGCAGAATCTGAGCCATTTATTTAGTTGCAACCATGATGAAAATGGAGCCAAAATCAGTCACTGCAAACCCAGACAACTACAGGCTAGAATTGTGATTCCAGCCAGTTTCTAAAAATAACATGAAAGCCGTGGTGAAAACTGATAAAAGCTTGGAAATACTAAGCAACAGCTGGTCACCGGGCTTGATTCACTGCTATATTAAAGCCCCTTTAAACATCTTTGGCAGGGCAAAGGGTCTTTAAAGTGAGTGTGAATTATATGGTTAAATGCTTGCAGCTGATTTATCATAACTTGTGTTGCTGTATAAGGTTATGGAAATACATGTTGTCTAGTCCTATTTTCCTGAGCTGTGGGGGTCTAAGGAAATTATGTTTTTGCAGCATAGCTGCAGCTGGAATATAGCATGATGTGGGAGGCTCAATCTTGAAATAAAAGCTCACACTTCTCAGTATATGAGGTTGTAATATACCAAGTTATATCAACATTTAAATTAAATTATTTGTAGTAAGTAAAAATTAAAAATGTTCATAACAAATTTAGACCTCATTCTATGTAGGTTTCTGTATCTGGCTACAATAGTAAGTACAATTACAGAAATAAAAGTTAAGACATATGTCATATTCTTCAGAGAATTGTTTTTTAAAGATAGTAAAAACCTAAAGTTCATTCTGTTAATACCATCTAATTATATTATCTCACCTTAGTTTTAACACCATTATGCAAAATGCCCAGACGCTGTTTTTCTCTGGGTTACAGCTAATCCAGCTGAATCTGTTTTAAATAGCTGTAACTGGTGATTTTCTAGATCAAGGGTCTTACTCAGATCAATGACCGTAGCTGGTGTATATTGATTATTAACCATGTGTATGAAAATATCATTTGTTACCTCGGGAATGATAGTGGAATGAACAAGCTAACTCCAAATTGGAAGGGGATCAATGTGTTGCATGTAGATAAAAAGAAGCATGTTACCTGAGAGAGCATCAATTTTTCATGGACTGTGGACAAAACACGAAGGAAAAAGGAATTCACTAGGTCAGACACTTAATTACTGAGGTCTTCTATCATTTTCTTCTAGCAAAAGAGTGAACCAAGTTTATTTTTCAGTCACAAAGAAGGAGGAAATACTCTACACCATGCTGAAATGTATGGGGCATATACATTAAAAGTGAAGATGATTGCTGTGGTATTACAGTCATACTCAATGGTTTAGAAGCAGACACTAGGGTTACGGTCTAGTAATAAGTACTCCTGGGCAGATACGCTAACCCACTCAGGAGCAAACTGAGTTACGTGCACATAAACATCCCAAATGTGTTCAGGCCTCCTGGAGAAGCTCACTTCTCCCCCTTTCCTCAGATATATAAAATTAGGAGTAAAGTATACAATAGAATCATAGAATGATTTGGGAAGGATCTTAAAGACCACTAGTTCCAACTCTCTGCCATGGACAGGGACACCTTCTACTAGACCAGATTGCTCAAAGCCCAGTTCAGCCTGGCCTTGAACACTGCCAGTGATGGGGCATCCACAGCTTCTCGGGGCAACCTGTCCCATTGCCTAACCACGCTCACAGTAAAGATTTTCTTCCTAATATCTAATCTAAATGATCCTGAACCTGATCTTCTCCTACAGTGAGTGATTCTTTATTCTCCCAGTCTCTTTGGCCTTTGCCACTTGAACAGTGTGGCTGGAGTACTTGTCGGTGAAGAATGAGGCAAAATATTTGTTGAGTAACTCAGACTTCTCCATATCCTGGGTAACTAGGTCTCCTGTTCCCTTCCAAAGAGGGCCCACATTTTCCCTAGTCTTCCTTTTATCACAGAAGTACCTATAGAAGCTTTCCTTGTTGCCCTTGATGTCCCTGGCCAGATTTAATTATATCAGGGCTTTAGCTTTTCTAACCTGATTGCTGTCTGCTTGGACAATTTCTTTGCATTCCTCCCAGGCTACCTGTCCTTGCTTCTACTTTCTGTGGGCTTCTTTTCTGTGCTTGAGTTTGTCCAGGAACTCCTTGTTCATTCGCACAAGTGTTCTGGCATTTTTTCCTGACTTTGACTTGTTCGGTTACATCACTCCTGAGCTTGGAAGAGGTGGTCTTTGAATATCAACTGGCTTTCTTGTGCCCCTCTTCTTTCCAGAGCTTTAGCTCATGGTACTCTACCCAGCATTTACCTGAAAAGGACAAAGTCCTCTCTCCTGCAGTCCAGGGTAGTGAGCTTGCTCTGTACCTTTCTCACTGCCCGAAGGATCTCGATCTCCACCATTTCATGGTCACTGCAGCCAAGGCTGTCATTGAGCTTCACATTCCCCTCCACCCTCTCCTTGCTGGTGAGAACAAGATCTAGCATAGCACCTGTCCTGGTTGGCTGCTCTATCACTTGGAGAAGGAAGTTATCATCAATGCATTCCAGGAACCTCCTGGATTGCTCATGCCCTGCTGTGTTGGCCCTCCAACAGATATTGGGGTGGCTGAAGTCCCTCATGAGGACCAGGGCTTCTGAATGTGAGGATGCTTTTGTCTGTTTATAGAAGGCCCCATCCACTTGGTCTTCCTGATCAGGCAGCCTGTAGCAGACTCCCAGTGTGTCACCTATCCCTGCCCTCCCTTTAATCTTGACCCGTAAACTCTCGATTGGCTCCTCAGCCATCCCCTGGCAGACCTCCATGCACTCCAGCTGATCACTGACATAAAGAGCAACACACCCTCCTGACCCTCCTCTTCTCCCCTGCTAGTCCTTCCTAAAGAGCTTGTATCTTTCCTTTTCAGCACTCCAGCCACAAAAACCATCCCACCACATCTCTGTGATGCCAATAAGATCACAGCCCTGCAGTCTATGAAATTTTGATTATAATGAATATGGTAGGAATATCATATTCAAAAAGTACACTAAATTTAAAAAGTATGTCATATTGGAATCATATTCACAAATGTGCTTCCTTACAAGCACATATTTCAGAGTATTTCTTCCCTTACTCTGGGCTTGGCACCAAGGTGGATTGGCTGATCGTGGCAGATCAGCCTTTTTGCTGTTAAGTGTGCAAGAGAAGAAAGATTCAGTCCACAGCTCAGCAGCACTTATTGCAGTTTCATGGAGAACGGGATGTTTGACGTAAGGGACAAAGCACACATTGTACAGAGCTGCTCTGCTGAAGTGCAGAGGAACCCAGAGGCAGAGGAAGTGGGTTTGCCAAGCAGAGGAGCTGCAGATGTCCTGGAGCAATGGTGGAGAATCCCCTATTTCTGCAGACAGGTCCATGCTGCCAGATGGCTCTGGGTGGTCACTGGGAAAGCCCACTGCTTCCTCAGTAGTGAAAAGGAGAGGAGAGAGGAGAAACCTCCTTTTCCTGGGAAGTGATCTGATTCAAACACACCAAAGGCAAATTCTGTAATGTTTTGGGACTGTGGCCTTTTGACTGTCTTGGTTGTCCTTTCCAGTGTCAGATGGCAAACACCCATGTGTCAGGCTATGCTGCTAGATTCAGGAGAAGGTGATTCTTCCTTCTATTCTGGCACTAATTTGAGTACTAGTCTACAACGATTTAGCTCATCCCTGAAAATCACAATTACCTAATGCACTCTAGACCTACCTAGTGGGATGTGTAGGAAGTTACTCAAGCCTGAAGTAACACAACTTTTATGAGGCACTTTAATGTTGAGAAAAAATAAGGCAGTTGTAATCGGTGAAAAAGAGTGGTAAAATGAAGAAAAATCTAAATTGTTAGCCTGTTTTTCATTGATTTTCTACCTGATCTCCACCCTGTGAAATTTCCATAACGTTTCTTTCACATTGTGGTGTTGTGAAATGTATGGGATATTTTGGCAAAGATAAGTTTTCTGATTTTAACATGAGTATTCCTTTTTTTTCCACTCCAAATAGAAAAGGGGAAGGGAAAGGAAAGGAAAGGAAAGGAAAGGAAAGGAAAGGAAAGGAAAGGAAAGGAAAGGAAAGGAAAGGAAAGGAAAGGAAAGGAAGGGTATCTTTCCAGAGTGAAATTAGAAATATTGACTGTTCTCTGAGTCAAATGTACAAGACAAAAAAAAGAAAATATTTTCTGAATTCCACATTTTTTTTTATTTGAAATTATGGGGTTTATTAAAATCAGGAGAAATTGCATATTTTCAGTCATATTAGCTTGAAGGATTTCCACTCTATGAGCTGATAAAATCTTAAACAGCCTGTATCTCTTCTCATATCTGCTTTTGAGAGTGACAGACTAAATACAGAAAACAAATGAATGCAGGTTTTCTACTTTATTAGGGAAGTGTACCATGTAGCCCCAGAGTTTGCAGATTATTCACTGCCACTTCAAATAAACAATCTTCCATAGTGATACTTGTTTAAAATATTTTTGGATGGATGAAACAAGTCAGTTACATTCATCCACTCTTGAAGAGCACGAGAAGTTGAAAACACAAGTACTACTGTGGCTCAGAGTATTTATAGCTTAAAGCAAACATTTGGTTCCAGTGTTAATCCTTTATTTGTTTTTAAAAATTGAAGAAAGTCATAAAATGACTCAGAAGAATTTGGAATCTGGATGTATATAAGGAGTGAGAGCCTCATCAGAAAAGAGAGGTGTTGATATTAGTCAGCTAAACTGGATTCATGCTGTTTTCTGCTTATGCTGCCTTTCTTCTTCCTTTGCTTCCAAACATGAGACACATGTTAGCTTTCTGCTTTGTTTCAAGCAAAATGATTAAATATAGATGCTGGCTAGCTTGCAGAAAAGAAAGATTGTCTCATAGAATTAGCACTCATTATATTGTTCAGATTTTAAATAAAAATTAACAAATAAGACTGCCACACTATTGTATATGAACCACAGGGCAATTTTTACATGTATAAACACCGATTAGCATTTCACTTCTGATTGTTAATTTAATTAGGTATTTTCAGAAATTTTAAATATTGTTTCAGTAGAACTCCTGTATTTAAAGCTTTTATATAAAGGTCACATGGGCAAATCTTGTTTTGCCAGGTGGACTGTCTACAGGGTACAGACTCTTGATAAAAACCGGCTGCAATTGCCTGATACTGGTTAAGACTCAAAAATCAGACTGTGCAAACAAATATATCTTGGCCCTAGATACTTGCCACATCTGCCAACAATTAGTTCTATATCAGGACTAGAAAGGGGCACAGAATAAGCAAGATCTGATTTCAGAATAAGCAAATAAACAAGGACCTCTGCATCATTATTGATCAAGTAGATGTGGAATTACCAAAGTTGTAGGCTTAGGTTCAGAGCTGTCAGTCCTTGAAGTTTAGCTAAAAGTATTAGGTAACAAAAGATCTGATTGACAAATACTTTGCAGATGCTTGGGGAACATGTTATCCCACCTGCTTCCCTGCTCCAGAGTGCCACCCAAACACTCAGCCAGGGTGCTTCTGGGGAACAGATGCTAAGGGTGAACTGGCTGTGGGAGCAGAAAGAGCCACTTTGAAGAGTCATCTCTGAAGAGCTTATTGTCACAATTATTGGGTCTTTCTACAGATAGTGGTATCAGTATACCATTGGTGTCATGAAATATCTGTCTGTTCAGAATTAGGCAAGAATCTGAAACAAATGAATACTAACATTTTGGACTGAAAGGTAGTTTTTAAACCGAAGTGGTTTATGAGGATTGAAGGAGGGAGGGAAGCTGAGACTCAGTGAAAATGCTGAAGTTTCCTGGCTTGCAAAGTTAAGTTGCTGTGTAAAGAAACCATGAATCCTGACTCTTATCTTGCAGGCAAATTGTTTCAAGTTTTGAAGATTTTCCAAAATATTTTGACTTGTTTCTGGAGAGCATGAAAATGAAACAATGTTGAGTTTCTGTAACAAAGCATTTAATGACAGTGAAATTGACAAATAATAGATCACGTTTACTTTACTATGTAGACAAAGCACGTCTTTCTGATATCATGTTTCACTTGAAAGATTGTATTCAATTAAAATCAAAGCAGGAAAAGAATTTTATTACCTGCATGTAACATGGGATATGATATAATGACCTTCATTCAAACTTCCAATCATTAAAATTCTCTAACTGGTGATCAGGGAGGACTTCAGATTTGGGTCCAACAGCTGCAAAATACGAATAAAAGCTATAGCTTAATTGAATCAGTGTTTCTAAATCTTAATTCAAAAATGGCATGAGAAAATCAGACATGTGGAAAAATAAGTTTTTTCTCTAATGTATTAGGTTTTATTTTGAATACTTCTTCAGCTGGATAAAAGATAGTAAGACACTGCACACTGTCAGGTCTTTCTGCTATCCCAATTTTACTCTCCCTATTGAACCCTCAGATGTTTTGCAACAGCAGTAACCTGACAGCAACAAAGAGTGAGATACAGCTCCCTTGCACAATGCAATTTCTATAGTGGACCAGGTCAAGAGCTCAATTATGCCAGAACAAATCAAGAGTAAATATCCTTCTGAGGCCTGATCTGAATTAACATATGAGAAAAGACATTTTTGTGTCTATGGAATGCGAACTAGTAAGCATGTTTTTTTCATTACTAGATTGATAATGGTCATATAGTCACATTTTCAAGGACCCTGATTGCATATTCCACCGAAATCATCTTCAAGATTTCCACTGATTCTGGCCAGCTTTCAGTCAGGCTTGCAGACAGCAAACAGACAGAGGTGAGTAGGGTATAAGTTATTTTTCCTAAGCTTTGGGGAAATCAATTTTTTTCAGAGTATCTCTGAATTAGGACACAGGCCTTAAAGGGGCCTCAAAAATAATTTCCTGCCCTATTGTACAATGCCAGAGACAATGCAAAAGCTCATAGTAACCCATTTAGATTTTATGGGATATCCAGGTTTAAGGATTGCAATAATTTTGTTTTCTAATGGATCAGAAAGAGGAAAATGTCCTAGTTAATAATACTGCAGTCATGTCCAAAAGGAAACTACGAACTTTCCTCAGAAACACAAGGTTCAGAAAGGAAGACTTGATACCTCTCTTCCACACCTCATGTTGTTTTGTTCAAAGTTCAGAGCTCACAAGGAGATGAAGCAGTGTACACCTGAATTCTCATCTTCTCTCACATTGCCTTAAGAACTCACATATATACAATGGAATATTTTGTTTGCGTTAATTAAAAACACTCTTTTAATCTTATTAACTATATTTAACCAACCCAGTTGAAAACTGCTTAAAAAAATCAGAAATTAGAAAAGAGCTCATTAAAAAACGAATTAGCATTTCACTGATTTGAGTTTAATATGATTACATTCATACAGTACGGAAAAATTACCACTTTATTAGAAGTCATTTGTGTACTTAACTGCTGTATGAATTCACCTTTGATTTAGTGGAAGAGTATTTATATCAACTCTTAAGTATTATAAGGTAATTAGTCTTGGTCTGTACTGCTTCTAAACAGTGAAGTATTAGGTGCATATGATATCATACAATTCTTACAATTTATGACCCAAAGTATCCATGAATCTATTCGGATGTGTCTCTGTAGTGGCTTATCCTAATTCCAGGGAAATTATTAGTTCAGGAAAAGTCTCACAAACCTAAACTTGAAAGCCCAAGTTTTCTCTCTAACCAGTTAAAGAATCTAGAAACTGCCTGCAAGAAGCTTGGCATGGTGTTTCTTCTGGGAAATACATTGTGGCTGAGTGACAGTGTGCTCAGAAGCTGTCCTAACACTTGAATGTCCCAGGAAAAAGGAAGCATTTCTCTGACTTTTGTGTCCTAAAATAAAAGTACAGTAAGAAAAAAAAACATATAAATATATATTACATATATCTAGAGGACATAGCAGCCTTCCAATATCTGAAGGGGGCCTACAAGGGTGCTGGAGAGGGACTCTTCATCAGGGATTGTAGTGATAGAACAGGAGGTAATGGGTTCAGATTTAGACAGGGGAAGTTCAGGTTGGATATAAGGAAAAAAGTTCTTTACTGTGAGGATGGTGAGACCCTGGAACAAGTTACCCAAAGAAGTGATAAATGCTCCATCCCTGGCAGAGTTCAAGGCCAAGTTGAACAGAGCCTTGGGCGACATGGTCTAGGGTAGTCCTGCCCATGGCAGGGGGGTTGGAACTAGATTATCTTAAGGTCCTTTCCAATCCAAGCAATTCTATGATTCTGTGATTCTATGATATGTGATCAGCTTTGCATTCTGGTCCTTCCCAATGCTTAGAATTGGAATATTTTTAAACAATATTTCAGAGTCATCAACTCTTCTCTTATTCAGGAATCCAAGTGGTGCTAGAGCAAAGTGCTCCAGACTGATATAAATGTGCCTTTCAAAGTGGAGTCAGGATTCTCCCTTGAGTCTCCATCTTTCATCTCAAGGCTACAACATCTTTGCGTATGTTTAAATTGAAGAAGGAAGGAAGGAAGGAAGGAAGGAAGGAAGGAAGGAAGGAAGGAGGGAAAGAAGGAGGGAAGGAAGGAAAGGAAGGAAGGAGGAAGGAAGGAAGGAAGGGAGGAAGGCAAGCGTGGAGAGGAGAATTGAAAAGAGGGGGGGAAGGTGGAGCAGAAAGAGGGAGGGAAGGAAATAAAACTTTTCACAATACTTCTGCTCTTTGAACTACTGGGAAAAGATTGAATACAAACAACTTCTAGTACAGAGATGTTGCATACTTTTCCCTTTAAACAGTATTGCCGTGGCTTAAAGGGATATTCCCTTTCATGTCTGTGATTAGGGACTTTGAAAGGTGTTTGACAGAGACTCTTGAACTTAGGTGAAGTTCATGTAGAAGAGCACACTTCCCAGAAAATATTCCAAATGCATGTTTTAGTCTTAATTTGCAAGGGATTGGGACACTAGAAGCTGATCTCCATGCTAATCCTCTTTTTGTTTCCCTTAAAATATAATCTAAACATTGCCAGATTTCATTTGCACCATATTAATTTTACCATGTGCCTACTTTATAAAGAAGTGTGATTGGGAATGGTAACTCATTCCCACAAGCCATGCAAAAAATTGAATTTTTAAGAAATTTCAGTCCCCAGCAACATCTATCCAGTTTCAGAAAGGCAATTTACAGGGGAAACCCCCAAACTGTTATTTCTCATCAGAGCCGACATTTCCCTTTTCTTTCCAGGACCTATATTTTTAAAAGCAAGTAGAAGCATGATCAGCTGCAACTGCTCTCATATTCTGCATTTCAGCTAAATTTGGTACTATTTTAAATAGTGGTTTTGTCCCATTCTTGCAAGAGGAAGAGAGAGCACCAGGGTTATCATCTAACTAGGTGAGTCTACCTCCTGGATTCTGTGAAATTTCTATTGGTCGATCTAGACATGGCTCATATGTGTCTGAGCATCCCTTTTGGCTATCTAAAAAGAAGTAAAGATCCCCAGTTCCTGTTGTCCTTTTTTTTTTTCCCAGTCCTGAAGCGGTTGATAAGTTTGTGTGTCTGTCTGTGTGCATTATTCAGCTGTGGTTGTATAGTTGTGTAAAATAATTGGTCCATCAAGGACAGTTGAATTGGAAAAGTATGTGCACTTTCTTCTAAAGCCAACATTTATTTCTGTGATTATTATGAATCCTGTGATCACAGGACCTTTCATGATACCTTAAGAGATCAGTTTCCAGTGCTTACAGCCTCTGCTCTGACAGGAGAAGCAGAATCACTCAGAAAACTATTGCCAGATTCCTGGAGGAGTCTGTGACTCTCAGGATGAGCATTTGTCATTGAATTTCGTCTTTTTGACGAATGCCAGTATGCAAAGTGGATCACCAGTTGTGTTCACAGGGAACTGCCTTGCCTAAAAGATGGGCTGCTGCCTTCTTTAGCAAGACACTGTTTATGGAGAAACCCTGTCATTTTCTGCCTGGCTCTTAAGGGGTAGAATAGCAAAGCCTACAGAGTTACTGTGTGTCCCATTCTATGGCAGGTTCAAACTCAAGGTTTGACACGAGGTTCAAATTTCTGGTAATAATAAATGGCATACATGTATGTATATATAATACTATAAAAATGTTAAGTCACCACTGGTGAGTATTCTGAAGATGAAGATTAACTAACTCAAAGGCATATTCCTTCAGTAGTGAGATATGCTACAGAAGAAGCAAATGCTTGTGTCTTTCTATGAGTTTCTCTCTTGGTAACACTATCAGGTACAAGAAGAAGAAGAAATCTCTGTGCAAAGAATTAAAAGCTGCCTCCACACACACATTCTTCACTGTCCAAAGTGTTTTTTCCTATTTAAATATGGAAAAGCAAAGCTCTGAATACATTATAAAAGAGGGTACTGAAAGAAGATTAATAAAATGTGTGTCATCTTTTGCATTCATGGCTTCTATTGCAGGGGGACCTGGAAAGACTGTAGTGCACACCTCTGTCATCTTTTCTCTAGACGTAAAATAATAAGGAAGGCATAGATTAGAACTGAACGTGCTTCATTTCTTGTCACTTGCATACAAATGTATGTGGATGACATAGTACTGCTTAGAGTAAATCTGTTACAGAGATAACTCTCCTGTCTCATTCTGATTTTAGTTCTACTTGTTACTGGTTTAGTGAAAATAGATGTGCATTACATGGAAATAAGACAAGGTCATAGTTTTGGAGCATCAGTGAAATTCATCAGCCTAAGTCCATCTTCCAATATCTTCTCTGACTTGTACTAAAACTTTGCTTTTATAGATGGCTTCTGTGAAGAAGTCTTATAGTGTTCCAGGAGTATACTTCTATATGATACTCAGAGCTCCTTAATAGGGAAATTATGGTACCTGTATGGTACCTGTCAAATTGATGTTCAAACACTACTGTGCTTCTGTGGGATATTTTTCACTTGCTTTGTTATTTTTTTGTTTCCAAAGGGAAAGACATATTTGTGTAAAGTTGAGCTAAAGATATTTATTATCACCGTATGTTAATTAAAACAACCACAGTACATAAAGACTGACTATTGCCTGAATACTTTGCAATCAATTTACAGTCTCAGAATGAAACATCCTTCTTTTCTCTTTTAAATTCTTTGCAAAACCTTTGTAATAATATTGTTTTCTGAAAAGCAAATGCTGAAAATTAGTAGTGTGATAATGTACTATTAATGTAACTAAACTCAAAATGAGTCACATGTTTAGCTCTTTCTGCAGTTGTGGGCTGCTTTGTTTAGGACATAGATGAGAGCTGACTGCTGTGTCTGTGCAACCAGCTCTCTGAAGTTGTCCACTTGTCTTTGGAAGGCCCGTGACTTTTTCAGCTTGGCTGGGCTGGAGGTAAAAATCTTTGCAGGTTGGTGCTTGGGCAGTTAAACAACTGTGTTTCACCAAGATGTGGTGAATTAGTAATGGTGGATACTAATAGTTCATTGCTCAAATTACAGTGCTCCTGGTTCTGAATTTGCTTTGCTTGTTCTGGGACTGTCTCCTCCTATGTGCTTGATTTAGGACTCAGGAGGTTTTGTTCTGCTCTTTAATCTTATTAGCATAAATATGGAGTCATTTGAGCAACCTGGAGCTTTATTTTATAGATACAAGCTATTTAATACTGTCTAATTCTTTTATTCTTCTAAAAGGCATAAACAAGGCTTCACATTTGGAAAATGTACAAAGTCAAGAGGTGTTGCATGTAACTATGAGGACAGAAAACTAATACGGGGTCTGCGGAAGTTGGAAATATGCAGCGAAAATAAGTTCACATAGGTGAGAATCAAAGCAGAAAAATACAAAATAGCATATTGTGAGATAAAGATAATATGAAACAGAGTTATTCACCAGGAGGATAATACTTGAAAAGTTGCTGGGTCACAAGGACCTACTGTGAGGTAGTACAGCAAACTGGATGAACTTACAATGTGGCACAATGAAAAAAAAAATAAAAATCCAAAGCATAGTTGCTGCAGTGAAATTATTTTTGATAGAAGAAAATCCTTATTTGCCCTTTTGCGTCTGCAGAGCATCTTGAGGCAAAGTCACCGTCCCTTATTGAGTGTTTTGTTCTATCCCAATTAAAACCTAAGATTTTTCACAAAAGAGGAACTTTTTAGTACTCTACATAAGGGAAGGAATAAAACATGTATCATTGTTCTTCCTGCCAGCATGTACAGATACTGGTCTTCTGAGAGTTTTTACCTGCTTTGTTTGCTTATGCAATAAAGGTCTAATCAAGGATTGTTTGAAGATAAAAGTACTAGTTTGTCACTTTCTAAAGTCCAGTCTGAATCAGCATAAAGCGAATGGTTTTAAGCTCATTAGCTTGGTGCTTTGAATATAAGGGTGTCGTGGTTTAAGCCCAGCCGGCAACTTGGAACCACGCAGCCGCTCGCTCACTCCCCCCCTTTTCCTTCCTCCCCCCGCTCCCGGAGGGATGGGGAGGAGAATCGAAGGAATGTAACTCCCACGGGTTGAGATAACAGCTCTCCAGTAACTAAGGTATAATACAAACCACTACTGCTACCAATAATAATGATAAGAGGAATAACAAGGGAAAAGGACACAACCGCTCACCACCCGCCGACCGATACCCAGCCCGACCCGAGCAGCGATCTGGGCCTTCCGGGTAACTCCCTCCAGTTTATATACTGGGCATGATGTGCTGTGGTATGGAATACCCCTTTGGCCAGTTTGGGTCAGGTGTCCTGCCTCTGCTTCCTCCTGGCTTCCCCTCCTCCCTGGCAGAGCATGAGACTGAGAAAGTCCTTGGTCAGAGTAAACATTACTGAGCAACAACTAAAACCATCGGTGTTATCAGCGTTGTTCCCAGACTGAAAGTCAAAACCACAGCACTGCACCAGCTACTAAGAAGGAGAAAAAATGACTGCTGTAGCTGAACCCAGGACAAAGGGGCAATATACAGCCAGCCCAGCATGATCCCTCTATAGTCTATGTATAATATCTAACAGATCTTAGAGATGACCTTATAGTATGGATATGTTAATTTGAATCTATTTTTTTTATTTTAATCTTAACAAGGAAAATGGTCTTGACAACTGATTTAGTTTTGCCAGACCTGGTCTGATTTACAGCTGCAGTCAGATGAGATATTTTCCTGACACAAGAAAAAGTGAATACTTCCCTTCAATATGATTCATTTGGGCCTGAAATGGAGAAGTGGAAATCAGGTCAGAAATAAAAAATGTCAAGCTGTTTCAAATACAGGAGTCTATGAAAGTAATGATCAAAATGAGGTCACTGACTGAATTATTTGATTCTGAAAACAATGGTATTTGTCTGCATGCACTGAAGCTTGAGGGTCATAGATAAGAGTAAGAATGAATATGCCTGGAGTCCATGAGAAGCACTTGAACTTGTAGGTGCTGTGATCTTTGATTTTGGAATATTCTCCTTGAAAGTGATACTTCAAGGCCTGACATCAGAACTTCTAACCAAAATAATTGTTTCTTTGACAATATTCTGTTTATTTCTCCTTCGACAGGGATTACTTCTGAGAATTTCTTTATGGATCCTGTCAAGAATGCAGTTATTTGTGAGTGTTCCAGGGATTGAAGGATTCCAGTTGCAGAAGGAACGTAAGCCACACGTATACACCCCAAACTACTAGAAAGTTTATTACAAGATCTAAAACAGATGTAAAATCCAGAGATATCCCAAGCCAGAGAGAGAGAACTAAAGGCTACCAAAGAACAGATTAGGCACAGGTTCTTACCGACCTACACATTTGTTCAATGACCAGGAGGCCAGCTCTGAGGTGCATTGAGAGCAAACAGGGTGGCAGGTACTGCTTGGCGGGCGTCCCCGTGAAGGTAATGTCGGCCATAAAAGGTAGTTGGATCCATCTCCCCCGTCTCCCTCTTCTCTCCATCTCTACCTCCTCTCTTCTCAACTTTCTCTATCCCTGGGCCTTTTATATGCTAAAAAGTACCAAGTCATCCTGATGCAGGGGGTCAGCCTGCATCCTGAGGAGTGGCCCTGCTGGCTTCCTATTCCCATGCACATTTGTCCTGAAGCAGGGTGTCAGCCTGCACCAGGAGATGTGGCCTTGCCAGCTCCCCGCCATGCACCCGCACTACAGGGAATCAGGGATGGTCCACCACAGACCAATTTTTATCGAGACTCATCCAACACAGTGAGACATCCACGAGTGCTGTGTACTCCAGTTTGGACAGTCTGTGAGCTTTTTCTAGTGTCTTAAAATCTTAAATAGTCTGAAAAGCACGGGGGGGGGGGGGGGGGGGTTTAATTAATTTTTTTGGGGGGGAGATGTTAATTAAACACTCAAAAAACCACATTTTCAGTCTTCTAATTCTTCATCAGTGCAAGTGAAAATGTCTGTCACAGCTGTCATGACTCATGTACTCCATTATTTTTAAAATGGTGTATGACTTCTGACATTGTGGCACTTCTGTGCTGTGAGTGGGTAGGTGGGAGAGAAATTTCAGTACCTTTGCTGAGTTTTAGCTGTTAACTTTCGATGAGATGCTTTCCTCTTGTATTGTGAATGCAGGGAAAACTGAGAAATATCACCAATTGGCTTTGATTTGTCCATAGTCCTATGACAAAGTGAAACACAACTGTTCCCATTAGAGCAGTTCCTGCATGCAGAGATAGTCTTCTTCAGATGACAGCAGTGGAAAAGATTGGGGCAAGTGTTCCCAGTACCGTAGCCCCAGGTTTTCCACTCACTGCTGAAAGGCAGGGAAGCATGTGTTATATATGGAGCTGCTGTGTATCTTCTCTGAATATGACACCTTTTAAAATACAAAAGTGCTTTCTGTACATAAAGGAAAATGCCTTGAGAAAGCACACAGGCTCACTGACCCAGGTCTTCCTGACTGTTCACATTTTGGATCCTGTTTGTGTTCCTCAGCACAGCTGCAAATGATGCACATGTTGGCAAATCAGACCTTCAAAAAATGAGCTGAAGAGAGTAATGATGCATGAATGGGCCAGCGGCATGAACTTTTGTAGCTACCATAGGTTAGTGGATACTCAGGAACTTGTTACTCTTTAGTAACTTGTTTGCATGTCTAGGAACTTAATCTTTCATTTCAAATATTTTAACTTAAAGGCACTCCTCTGAGCTCCATATTATTACCTAAAACTAAGAGCAGAACTGGGGTCCCAGTGCCCATTAAATGTAGAATATTTTTGGGTTGGTTTTTTTTTCCTCATGGGGACTGTAACGAGGTATTACTTAACCTTCAGATGGGTCAGTGTAAAGACAGATGATCATTTCCCTGGACCTAATTTTGGGCCCAATTTGAAGCCAACTAAAAAGCCAAACCTGATTTTGATTTTTTGTTTTATTTTCTTAGTATAACTTTGATGATTCTAGTGGAGTAGTTCCTAATTTAAATGAGAAAGGAATGAAGTCAAGAGTTCCGCTAGAAGAAATAGATTGGAATCCCCCAGCTTGTTAGCCACTTTCTCTGTTCTGCAGCCTTGCCTTCACTGACTTCTAAACTGCTTGGCTTTATTCTAAGTCCTTTCAACAGTCATGGCTTTGAGAAGAAAGAGCTATCCAGACTTGTTTGCCAAGGTTCCTCAACTTTCATGGAATTGATTTGCTTTATCATATACCAGAACAGAAAAATAAGTAAATTGAATGTGTTATTAAGTGATCAAAGAAGGAAGCTTAAAGTATTATTGCTAGGCTACTTGCAGGTCACCTCCAAAGGAGAGGAACAAGCACTTTTAAGAAGGAGCACATGAAGTACAGTGATTACCTTAGTGAATATAAAGCCTTTTACTACAACATATTCTTCCTTTTTATTTAATTTTCAGTGTGTTAAACAGCCTTAATTCCAGTGGAGGTGACCTACTCCAGGCAAAATAGTGAAATGACTCCTTTTGGACACGAAAATTAAGGGTTTAGATTAGAAGAAAGAACCATTTCCATCAATACTAAAAAACATATTAATTGAAGATGTTGGTATTTTCATAAAATCATATCTGATACTTTTGTGATCTAGAGAAGAATAGCTCTAGTGTGACTTTTACTAGCCCTGAATGTCTCAGGTAATCCAGGGCGTTTCAAACAGCAGTAGACACATGTATGGTGGCAACTATGATAAGTCTTACCAAAGACACGCCTACATCAGTAAGAGAGATATATAGACTTACACAGGAGTCCATTACACATGTAATTGCAGCTTCAACTGAAAACACAAGATCTTTTCACTTGGTCATTTACAGATGGTTTCCAGGCCCTCTCTAGACCCAGGTATACCTTGGAACAGGTGTTTGCATCATCTGGTAGTAGAAGAATATAATTTTTGCCACCTCTCAGGCACATCAGCATGCCATAAAAATATTGACTAAGTTTTTTAAGTTCCAGTGGCTCTTAGAAATCATCAGCATTTACAGACTGAGAATACTGTACATTACTGTAATCTACTTTCTATTACTGACATTTCTGCTCATGATAAAAAGGCTTTCCAACAACTCCCCAAACTAGGGATGAAACTTTATGAAACAGCTTGCTTATGTGTCTTATTTTTTATGTTGATTAGCTTCATATTAGGCTGTGTGAAATCTGCCACATTGTATTAAGAGGATATGCAAAAAGTGGTATACATCTGTAGACTTTCTGTTCATACAAGTACACTGTAGGAATCAATGGTATCCCCTTCAAGATTCCTAATATTTTTAACCTATGGTCTGTGGATGTGACCTAGGTTCTTCTTTGCCAAGTAGAAGAGTCTAAAAATTCATCTGGCTGGAAATTCATAACCCATTCAAGTAGGAAACTTGAAAGGATCCTTCTTCCTCTAAATATACCTAGTAAGTGGTCTCATGGAAAAGGCAGAATCCATTCTTTCATTTTCTTCTTTGAAAAAGAAAGAATTCCCTGAAATGGCCATAAGGTTGTATGCCACTTCAATCCTCATATGGAATCCATGGACAAAACGATAGGCCAGCTACACTCTCTAATCAAATAAAACCTGTACTTGAAATAACAAAAAAAAAAGAGTGAACTACACCTATCTATAGGTGTAGTTGCAGCAATTCAGCCTCAAATTATATCGAGTTTGGTTTGGCACAGCATCCTTAAGGAAGGGTCTCCAGAGATTTCAAAGGATATTAAATCAGAAACCTTACTGAAGATTTCCTATTTGTGTGAAATATTAGAAAAGAAAAAAAAAAGGTAAAGATACTTTTGCAAAAAACTTTTAAAACCCCATTATTTTTAATAAGCAGAGATCCCAGAGAAAGAATTCATGTGGAGTAAAGAACCAAATTAGTTTAAAGTTTACAAGCTTCTGTAAAGTTAGTTTGCTTTCTATTCCATATACAGTGAAATTATAGTAAGATTGCATTCATTATAATTAACATTATTTGTCACAGAAGCTTATTTTTAGACAAAATGTATTATTCAAAAAACCAACCCAAATGTCAGCTTCTGACAAATAAACATCCTTCTCCAATCATTAAAAGTGAATGTGCATATGACAGTACCAAGTAATAATAGTCAACTACTTTTCATGATACTTTTACATCCAGCATATGCCTTATGGATTACTTTTACTACTAATAATCCTTACAAAGGTGTTCATATGCTGCTTCTTAATGTATACTTATTTATTGTATTCAAATTTTATAAAATTGTTTAAAAATAAGTCTAGGTACCCAAGGCATAAAATAAAAATGTCATTTAATAAGATTTCATATGATATGACAATATTAAAAAAAATGGTAAAAAATTATAATCTTGTATCTGTCAAGTAGAGTTAGGCATAAGAGTATCACAAGTTACAACAAAGTAAGTTAAAAAAAAAAAATTCCTATTTTCATTCAAACTTTCATTTGTTATCTTAAGCTTTATCTTAGGAATGCATGATTTCTTCTGTTTTTCATTTATGTCCCAATTTTAAGCACTAGAAGAATTAAAATTTTGCTTTCTCCCAATGAATTACGGCCATCTTTTATGCTACGTATTTTGAACTCTTAGATATTCTGTATTTTGATTGGATTGCCGTTCCACCTTTGTCTGAAAGGTTATTGAGGCTGTCAACAAGAAAAGGACTAGAATTACCAGCCAATCAAATTACAGAATACTTAAAAGGTCAAAGTAGTACAGCACACTAACATAATTCACAGAATATATGAGGCATTAAAATCCTAATACCTCATTCTCGTAACAAAGGTTGTAATGAGAGAAAGAAATGGCACAACATGAATTCATTCACGTGACAGCGATTATAAAAAGAACCTGAAATGCAATAAACTTAACCCGTTCTTGTTGCTAACCTAAGACTGTTACGTCGGTTTGTTTCAAGCTACCTCAAAAATTACATGGAAATTAAACATCAAGATACTGGGTAGTAAGTTTTGTTTATACATTACCTCAAATTAATTGTTAATCATAATTTTGAATTTGTTGCCTATGGTATAATATGTTACAAAAATCCATCCCAGCTGTCCTGGATGAGTGGTACTTTCATGCCAGCTGGGGTTAAACTATGACACCAACTCAAACCAGACATTGTTACTGAGTGATCTTTTAAATGTTGCTTTTCAGTTCAGCAAGGAATTTCTTGATATCACAAGTGGAGAAATGTTGCATCTGTTTCTATTTTGCTAGCAGTAAATGAAAGTTATGTTGTCTAACCAGCTACCCTATACAATAGCAACTTAAAAATGCCACTTACAAACGTAGGCATGGCAGATTTTTTGCAGAGGAAAATTCATGTGTCGGAAGTTTTCACAGGAATGTGACTTGCTTTTATAGGAGCCTTTAATATCTGTGTCACTGCAGTTATTAGAACATGTAAAATCTTAACAAGTCTTTTTTTCCTGATAGAACATTCAGCTTTAGATCACAAATCTTGTCAAGGCAAAGAAGGCTGGCAATGACAAGCAGCACAACCCTTAACTTTCCAGCATTTTGGGGAAGGGAGTGCTATGGTAAAAAACATTTTTATTTTAATTTCTTTTCCTCAGTGCAAGGTGTTGCATAATCCTTTAAGTAGTACTATCTACAGAAAGGAAATAAAAACAGATTTAACCTATAGACCTTTGGTTAACTTCTTCCTAAACTAAATATAAAATGTTACCTCATCTTGCTTGGATTAAAAGGGGAGAGGGGAAACTCCCCTCATTGCCACACATTCCCTTATTGAGAATCTCTTCTATATAAAAAGAAAAGTCTGCATATAAAAGACAATCCAGAGACATCTTTGAAGGCTCTCTTTCAAAGCATCTCTACTTCCCTGAGTGTCTGGGGATTTCTGTTATTAATTGAAGTTAATTTTCTAGGATATCAGTTTGCCATGCACGTGGGAAAGATTGATAGCCTCTTCGATTCTCAAGAGTGTTGAAAATGACACTGTTCCATCACCGGGTGTCTTCACTTTTATCATCACAAATCAAATTATAAACATCGGGGCAACCTTGCTGGAATCTGGCTTCGGGAGATTTCCATAAGATTAATTAGGCGGCCAAAGCAAAGATGGTAAAATCTAAGCGGGGGGAGGAGGCCGGGGGAAGTGCGGGAGAGAGGCACCATTCATTCCTTGTAGAATGGGAAGTCAATTCAACAATGGGTAATTAGCATGGGCCATGGATTCTCAAAGGCACTGAGGACACTGGACTCTTTCTCTCACTCTGATGTTTAGTGCAGTATTGTGGACCCCTCATTTAATTAGTGCACTTTGATACCCACAGGAGCTTGAAGCTCCAGGGCATGCTAAACACAGACTGACACCAGCAAGCTCCTGCCTCCTTCCAGTCTAATTAGAGACACAATGAGCTGCAAAGACAATGTTTTACTCCAAGATTTCTTCTGCAGATACCTCTGGCAGGAAACAATCGTTTATTTTGTGTCTATATTGGTATTCAGATTAAATTGTTAGCATGCAAAAGATGAGCTAAGGGCACATATCTATTAAAAATGCTTAGCAGAGTTCAGAAATGATGGAAGCAATTTGTGGAAAAAAATGTATTTTCCCCTTTTGGATTTTTTTTTTTTTTTTTTTTGTTCTCTTATCCAATTAGAAGTAAATGATTTGAGTAAGAAAACCAAAATAGGCTGGACTCCAATGCATCTCTTATGAAATTATATTTCCCCCTTTGCGTTAACAATTTCTACTTCTCAGACAAGAGAATTTTTAACTTAATTGTTTTCAAAAGTGGAAGGAAGGGGGAAAAAAAAAAAGAAAGAAACTAACAAGTGCTTCTGTTCCAATTGTCTGTTGAAATGAACACCCATCCACCTGAACAGGTCATTGTGCAGAGAAAATGTTACTCACATTTACAGCTCTTTAAAGAAGCAACTGCCAAAAGTTTGTGGCAGTGACTCTGTGTGTGTGGTATGTGGGAATATATATATTTATAAAGTTACTTGTGATGGACAGTTCTATGCTGATTGGAAGAATATAAATATCCCAAGGGAAACTGCGTATTGAAAATTAATCTCAGCATACACAAAACACTTGTATGTGCTGCTTAACAATAGGTTGGAGAACTGGAACTCCTAAAAATTCAACATCTATACTTACAGTATCATTATTTTCCTCTTTCTCAGGTAATTAAAGAGAAACAAACTAACTTGTATCAATATGTTGACTCTCATACTAGAATGCTACTCTGCTGGTTAAATTATGGTTATCTGGACAGATCTACAATATAATAAGTGGTTATAGGGGAAGAGTGAATGCATAGGAAAACAGGAAAATGAAACCTAAAAAAAAAAAAATTCTACTGAAATTTTAGGGCAAGATCTATGAATCTACTCAACTATGGACAGGTTGGGCTGAGGGAGAGCCAGGGGATCAGTCTTAGCCTGTTTACTGATGTCAAGTGTAAGACTCTTGTTGTTACTCTTACCTGTGCTTAATTCAGTGACCTATTGCAAGCTGCTTCTGCTGCTTGGGGTTCACAGAAGGGTTACAGAGGTCCTGCTACCCCCCTGTATTCCTCTCCAAAACCTGTTGCAATGAAAAGGCACTTCAACAGCCCCACAATCTGTAACCCTTTAGATATCAAAGATGAACTGAAGGCACATATCTATTAAAATGCCCAAAGAGTTCTGGTCAGTAGAGCTAAATCCAACTGGGGGCTTGTCCGGTAACAAGTGATGTTCCCTAGGGCTCATTGTTGGGGCCAGTTCTGTTTAATAACTTTATCAGTAATCTGGATAAGGGCATCAAGTGCACCCTCAGTAAGTTTGAAGACAAGCCCAAGTTGGACAGGGGCGTTGATCTGATTGAGGGAAGGAAGGGTCAACAGAAAGATCTGGCTAGGGCCAGTTGTAAGAAGTTCAACAAGAATCAGTGTTGGGTCCTGCACTTGGATCACAACAACCCCATACAATGCTACAGGACTGGGGAAGAATGGCTGCAAAGCTGCCTGATGGAAAAGGACCTGGGGGTGCTGACTGACAGACCTGAACATGAGCAGCTTGTGCCCGAGCAGCTTGTGCCCAACAGCCAAGAAGGCCAGTGGCATCATAGCAATAGCATAGCCAGCAGGGACAGGGCAGTGATTGTCCCCCTGTATTGGGGACTGGTGAGGCTGCACCTTGAATCCTGTGTTCAGTTCTGGGCCCCTCACTACAAGAGAGAGATTGCGGTGTTGGAGCACATCCAGAGAACAAAGAAAGTTAAGGGTCTGGAGCACAAGTCCTGTAAGGAGCGGCTGAGGAAACTGGGGTGGTTTAGCCTGGAGAAAAGGAAGCTCAGGGGGGACCTTATAGCTCTCTACAAATACCTGAAAGGAGGATGGAGAGAGGAGGTGGCTGGTCTCTTCTCTCAAGTAACAAGTTATAAGATGAGAAGAAACAGCCTCAAGTGCCACCAGGGGAGGTTTAGATTAGATACCAGGAAAAATTTCTTCACAGAGAGGGTTGTCAAGCCCTGGAACAGGCTGCCCAGGGAAGTGGTTGAGTCACCATCTCTGCAGGTATTTAAAAGACGTGTAGGTGTGGCACTTAGGGACATGGTTTAGTGATGGACTTGGCAGTGCTGGGTTAACTGTTAGACATGATGAGCTTAAAGGTTTTTTCTAACTTAATTCTATGATTCTACAGTCAACATGTCATAAAGTCTAGCAGGGGGGAAAAGCAGACTCCAGCCTCGACCTACTATTTCCTGGACAAATTTGGACAGATTTCTGGTCGGAATAACCAGAGCACTGAACAGAGACTTTGCCTCAGTTGGGACTCCCATCCCAAACTCAGAGGCTGACAGCTAAACATAAGGAACACATTTACTATAAAATATTTGATTAGTAAAACGTACAATGCTTGCTTCATTTCACAGATATCTAAGAAAAATATCTCAAGCAAGTTTGTGATGATCCAATACTGCATACTGAGGTAAGCTGGAAACCATATACCAAAGTAGAATATGTAGAAATATTCCAGGAAAAGAGTTAAGTAAACTTAGTTTTATGGTAGTAACTGCTATGTTAGGTTCAGGTCTCAGGCTTAAGTTGTGGCCTGCCATCACTTATGGCACTGAATGTCAGCAGTCTCATGTATGCTTTTGGCACTTTATACCACCTAGCACTTTCCCAGATATCTCCAGACACTACATGGGGAAAACCATAGGTCAGAGACCACTCACGAACTTTGCACTCTCCAAACTGCTACATGTTCAAATCTGACACACTAAGGTGTGCAAAGAAATCATCAGTTTGAGGCTAGCAACTCACCAGTCAGACAGGCTGCAGAGAAAAACTTGCATTATTTAATGAACTTTTAACTGAGGAAAACACTCCCCAAATAATCATCATGTCTCATGGCTGTGACATTCAGTGACCCCAGAGGAGATCCAGAAGCTATGTAGTGGAAGCGGAGTCAGCAGGCACCATTAGACCCAAGGACCTGTGGCCAGGGCCTGGTCCATACAGTTTTCTCTTTCTGACTGAGACATGGAAAGGACAGGACATGATCTATCCATTACAAAGGCTGTGAAAAATTACTCGAGTTTCTAGTGAGGATTGCTGTCTCTGTCACTTGACATACCTTTTCTCACATGGAAACAATCAGATAGGATTGTTTTTGGGCAGTGTTGAAGTGCATATTACTTCTCAGGCACATATTGTGTTCAGGACCACCTGGCTGGCTTACCGTTGTGGGAGGGAGTTCCCAAAGGATGTCACCAAAGGTATAACCACATGAAAGTGTTAATTTTCCTTTGAGATATTATTTCAATTATCTTCTTTACTTGCAATCCACTCTGATACTCCTGGCCCTGGAGAACTTGCAGCAGACAAGGCTGAGTAGCTCTGGTATTGGGGTTGTGACTGATGATCTTTGAGGGCCTTCCTTAAAGAGGCTAAACTACGCTACTTCCAGTTGTCCATCTCATAGACCAGGGTTTCTCCAAAGACCAAGAAGGGGTCACAGAAATACTGAAGTGTGAAATAGACAGGAAAGAGCAAATTAATTTCCCTTTCCACTGTGCCCAGCATAAGACAGACTTGACAGCAAATGGCAGTAAATCCTTCTGTACTCCAGAGCTCATCTTTCAGAGCCTCAGCTACAGACATAGGGCTATTAGGCAACGTCTAGATTTGTGTGTTTTTTTCAAATGAAATGAAATTTTACCACTCTGTTTCCATCTTTGAACGGAGAAAGAAATAGAAATGACTATACGCAGTGGATGTCTTCTAGTAATAACCCTTTTCTGTAGCTAGACTTACTTTAAAAGCATGATCTGTTCTCCCCAAGGCTACTTATTCCCTATCTGAAACATTAAAGAAACTGCTGAATAATTAGCCGTTGATACCTTGGAAATTAATGTTTAAAATGCAGAGGAAAAAAAAAAATCATACATTTTCTTCAAGGGAAAAAAAAAATCAAGCTTGAAGTTGAAAGAAACTGTATAATCCTTTCAGAGGTACCCCACTTCCCATGAAAACAAAACGGAGGATAGTATTACTACTTACCATACATACCAAGCTTTTTGTTATTTTTGGTGCATTTCTGAAAGCTATAAAGCAATTAATTAGGAAGGGCTGGGATTTCGATGTGTATTGTCCATATGCTGTTTTTTGACAAAACGTGTGCCTGATACATAAAAACTATCACAGATGGGGGGACTAGAAAAGAATGGAGCAAGTGAGCAATAATTGGGCTTTAAATATTTGATATTATTGAGAATTAATTAAGTTTTAAAAAAATAGGCATAGGTAGTAGCGAACAATGAAACCCAAGAAGCTTTCTCAGGTGCAGGTGGGCTTTTCAGCTATTCATTCCTGTGTAATTAAAGCTGTCATTTTGAATACAGCTGTGGAAAAAAAAATAAAAATCAATGGAATCTTGGATTCCCGATATGCACAGCTTCAGAGCCTTTGCTGTTTCTTATTGGTTTGCACAGTCACAGGAAAATTAAAACAACATATATAGTCAGAATCTGTAAAATTACCTAAAATTTCTAGTGCTACTTCTTGGGAATACAGTATATTGTGGTGTGGGGACTGGAATTACTAGCTGTGGTTGGAAGCTGGAACTTCATAAATTGGTTTTCTCACTAGAGAAAATCTTCATGTAACTACGTCCTTTGGGTCTATTAGTAAAAGCCAGGTCTGAAAACTCCAGGTCCTAAGCAGAGAAATATCCCAAAAGCAGGGTTCTCAGGGTATTCCAACATCTTGTACTTGCCAGCAGTAGCTGGAGTTGTGGGAGAGAAAAGACCTGATTATTTCATACCATGATGTACAAAGGGCAATTCCGAGACATATAGTTGTCCAATACGACTAACTAGGCTAGGAACAAATACTGGTTCATTTTCAAGATCTGGTCAAAGACGAACATGGGCCAAAATCCAGGAACCTCTTAATTACATAACCTTGCTATTAAAAATGTTCTAAATCATCTCTGAAGAAAAAACTGACTGACCTGTGCTATGGGACTGCTGCATTACTTTAGGTATTAGTAAATGACTATTCAAAGAACAGTACCAGCAAGAACCAAAGATACCAGAGGAAAAAGCTCTCATGTTCTTGCTTGTTCCTTATTGTTTCCCTTATTTCCATATGACTATTTCCTCTGCCCTCCTCTTTTTCTTTCCCCTTCTATCTGTTCTTTTTGTTTAGAAATTCATCTCATTCCCTCTTGAATTCAACGACGCTTCTAGCTTCAGGGGCCCTTTATAGTAATTTATTTCATACACTTCTAATCCTTCTGTGTAAAATAGTTTTGCTGTAGCATTTTTTTTCTTGTTCCCAACTTTCTAATTTTTAGATCAGGTCTTCTAGCTTCTATGGTCTTGCAAGTGTAAAGAGCTTGCTTGGATCAATTTTATCAGTTCTCTTCATAATTTTTAAAACTTCAATTGGGTTACATGAAGTCTCTTCTTTTCCACTGAGAATATGCTCTACTTTCTCAGTCTTTCCTCATAACTTAAATCGTTGATATCTGGTATCATTTGTATAATTGCTCTACACTGCTCCCCTGAAGAGCAATTAAACCTTTACAAAGATATATTGGCCAGCACTGTATAAATTACTCAAGGTAAGGGTCTGAAAAGTAAAAATTATTCTTATATAAGAATAATTCTGATTCTCTTGATTTAGATGGAAATTCCTCTAGCATTGCTATTCAAATTCCAATTCAATTTGCTATATTTTTAATTTCAGCTACATAATGGGATGAAAAATGATTAAAAATTATTTCTTATGTATAATAGGTAAAATGAGGGGGGAGAAACACTTTGCTGTTATAAAGATGATATAGCAAGGAAAAGGAAGGGCAAATTAGAGAACAAAAAAGTTATGACCCAATTGCACATGATACTAAGCACTCATCTGCCCTTCCCAACCCTTCACTGGGTCACATAAAAAAAAAGAAAAAAGTGCCCAAATTACAAAACCACAGAAAGAGCACACTTCTAGAGCTTGGCACTGTCTGTACCCCATCCTGGTTGTCCAGTGTATTTCACCTCAGCTGTAGAGACAAATAATTGTGTTCAAACCTGACTTTAGTCACTGCACTGACACAAATTCTTCTCTCTTAGAAAGCAAAACCAGTATCTTTTCCAGTAAGCACATTTTGGGTTTTTTCCTTTTTTCCTCTCCCTTTTCTGTGAGGCTTAGACTTGCTCAAAGCCATCCTTATTTTACTGTGCTGAGTACATGTCACCAGTGACAGGGACTGAATCTCTTAGCATGCTGGCACACATATATGTTTCTTATTTGTCAAATATAAACATAAGAATCTCACTTTAAATAACCACACATGCTAAAAT
This sequence comes from Nestor notabilis, assembly GCF_000696875.1. NCBI lineage: Eukaryota > Metazoa > Chordata > Aves > Psittaciformes > Psittacidae > Nestor > Nestor notabilis. The sequence goes on along the minus strand of NW_009922287.1, from coordinate 69,687 downwards.
GGTGTCCCAAAGTAGAAGGTACATTTTAAAATGCTTATTCACAATTTTTTCCTAAGTTAAAATTGTTTAAAGCTTTTAAAAACATTTCTGCTAATCACCATTTTCCAAAATATAAAGTAAAATACTTATTTTTCAAAGCCCTTCATTGACCCAAATTTCATTAGAACACCGAAGAGGCTGGATGGCCTTAGAGGACTGCACTTAAGGGTTTTATGCATTCATAAGCTCTTTACTGTTTTCATATTTATGGGAGATGAAGAAAACTGATCTTTAAATGTCTCCCTCAGATGCCTGGAAAATGTTTCAGTACAAATTCAGTAAGCCATTGACCAGCTAACAGTGTAATACTTATGTATATTGTTGTTGTCCTGCTGGTTCAACTGGCTTGTTGAGATATTGTTGTAGATAATGGCCTGAACAATCAATAGTGTTGGCATTGATGTTTTGTGCCACTCTCTATAGTATGGGATGTTTTTTATTAGCTTCAGGGTTGTGTTCTTGTATTCTTACTATCTAATGGACAGATTTTTATGCTACAGTAAATCAATTTATCTCCAGGAACACAGAAAGGTATTTGTCATATAAAACTATTGAGAATATTTGCAACTAAATAAACTGTACCTTGTCTAGATATATCTGTACAGAAACTACTCACGTCAGAGGGATGGGTGCTCTGCCCTGTAGTAGAATCCAAACCAGGATCTGTAGTCTCCTTTACACCACCCTGTGAAAAAAGCGTTGTAGTGATCATCCCAGAGAGATAAAAGGATATCTAATGAAAGAATTCCCCAGAGAACAGTGAAAAGCATTGCAAAACAATTCCCCCTGTAGTCCTAAACATTTCCCAAATGAATTGTTTCATTTAAAAATAGGAGAAATTCATTAAAATAAAACTGTTTTCAGGAAACTGAAATCTTTATGGATGGATAATGTTGTTACTATTTCTGTATCAAACACACTCTTATTTACTGCCTTCGTATATGAAGTCCCATCTTCCATTTTCCTACAAGTAATCTAGGGTTTTTCATTAGCTGCAAGTTATTTGTTACCCACAGGCGGCATACACCCAACCTAGCTACACTGATAAATTTTCTCATCCCTCCCCCAAAATCGTGATTAGTTTGTCACCCTACGCTTGCTGTTATAAATGTCCCAGCAATCTGATATCATGCAAACCAGTATCTTTCCTCTTTTATGGCACTGACATCTACCAACAGCGGTGATACTGTCTTACAGCACATCGTACATATAAGCATCTGTTCTGTCACAGTTAACTTTATTCCTCGCAGAAAAGTCAGGGTAAGAAAAAGCCCACCTAAAAAAGTGTTTTCTAATGAGTCTTTATTTGCTGGGCTGTTTGTCCTCACTGTCATCACTGTTGTACACTCACCATTCTGTTAGCCAAGCTCTGCAAAGTCCTGTTCATGCTGCACATTTCCTTTTATTTGTCATTCACTTAAACTGTCTCTTTATATATCTCACATCTCTTTTTCCTCTTCCTCTTCTTCCTCCCTATAAGCTATTCTCAGCTTTCCCCATTGACCTCCTTGCTGCTTCTCATTTTCTGAATTTAGAATTAACCATGTTTCATTGATAAATCTCTTACAGTCATTTATTCTCTTGAGGACCTCAGCTTCTCTTCGCAGCTTCTCCACATTCAACTTAATTGTTAAACATCCATCACATATACAGTCCTTTCTGTCTCTCATTGTTCACAGGTGAATGCCAACCACATCTCCAGCTGCTGATGGTAGTACTATACTCATTTCAGATCACTCTGGTTTTTACACAAAAGCGGACACAAAGATAAACTGATGGACACTTTCTGTTACCACAATACAACAATTTTATAATAATCATGCAAGTAAAAGAAAACCATATGAATCTGGTGGTGCAAATTAACTTGGAGTGACTGGCATGACACTGTCCATCTGCATGTGAAGTTCTTTATTGGGTGCACAGCCCAATTTAAGAATGCCTAGGTTGGCATCCAGACGTAGACAGAGCTTTTCCATAAAGCTCTGTAATGAATGAAACAATGAAGGTTTTCAATTCCATGAACCTACATAAGCAACTCAAAACCAACTACAGTCCTATGAAATCCTGTTGAGATGAAACTGATGGATATAATGACTAGGTTTAACAGGAGAAAATTCAATTATAAGATTTGTGAATATTTTATATTATTTGATGTATCTGAATTTTGGTGTCCAAAGTTGAACATTTCTTTATCCTCCTGTGCTGACCTAAATCATCACTTCTAGGAATAGTTTTTGTTATATATGACAGTGGTGAGATACATTTATGAGTTTTATCCATTAGAGGTCTTTCTTCTTACTTTCTTTGAAGACCCCATGATATCACAGCAGTGTGTGAAGATGTATCATTAAAATACATGTGTTAATAAAAGGAATTATCATAGAATCACAGAATCATAGAATCGTAGAATAGTGTGGGTGGGAAGGGACCTTCAAAGGTCATCTAGTCCAACCCCCCTGCAATGATCAGGGACATCTTCAACTAGATCAGGTTGCTCAGAACCACATCCAGCCTGGCCTGGAATGTCTCCAGGGATGGTGCATCCACCACCTCTGGGCAACCTGTGCAAGTGTTTTACCACTCTCATTGTACTTTTTTTTGTTGCTGTTTTTTCCTCATATCCAGCCTGAATCTCCCTTCTTTTAGTTTAAAACCATTATCTTACTGGGTTCTGCTCACATTCATCCAGAATACAGAATCAGCTCTTCTATTACTGTTCCCAAAGACATTGTTCTAACATTCCCTGTTGGCTGGAAACACAGAAACTTTAACATAGTTGAGTCTACTCTGACCTAGGAAATTCTCCATCTGGCTAGTCACTTAAATTTTACGGTCCTTTCCAAGTAGCACACAGGGTCAACTTAGAATATCTGTTCTGTGAAGTTTTTCTCCCCAAACCTAATATTTTATTTTTTTTTTCATTGTCCTTAATCTAGTCTTTTACTACTTGACCCGTTTTCTCTTTTGACACACAAAAAAAATAGACCTGACAGTACTTAAGACTAATTTTATGTCAGACATATTTCACCACTAATTTGTGTATCTTAATATTTTTCTACTCTATGTTTTTTATTAGTTGGTTCTATCATATTTTCATCAAGAATCTAAAGAATTACTCCTACCAAGTACTGTAGTCTGTCCTTTTAATGTTGCTTATTAATGCTGTAGTCTGGAGTTGTGCCTCAGTAAGGATGAATCCAGTTGTGATGTACAACTGATGGTAACTGATAGCCCCTGCCCACCAAAGGAGATCTTAGTACAGGAGAAAAGAGAAGAACCAGTGCTTCCACACCAAAAAAACTCCAAAGTTTTGCTGTGTAAAAAAGGATGATAACAAGGATGGGCAAGAATTTGCTTCAGTATTCACTTTCCCCTCCAGATTGTTCACAACTGTATTGAAAAATGCCGGTTCTAGTTCTGATCTCTGAAGTACCACTAATGAATAGCCTCATTTCACTAAGAACTCAACATTTATTCCTACTTTTGCATTCCCACTTTGAAAGCAGTTTTTAATACATGGCAGTACTGTATTTCTAAGTCTGTGGTTATCAAGTTTCTTAACTGACTCTTATGAGGTACTTTATCCAAAGGCTTTTGAGAATCATATGTCAATTTGTTTTACTTGTTCAAATTTTAAGAGAGTGTTTAGAATTTGTGATGTTTTTATTACAATTTAGATGGTTTCATTATGTTGCAGGCAAACTGAACTGCCTTATAGAGAGATTCTTTTAAAATTAGTATTATATAATTTCTATTAATTATTTTTATTTATTATGGCGTATTACATTGGGGGAATGGCCTTTACCCCTTCAGCACATTTCTCATTGTCTGATATTTGCCTAGGCCTAAATCATGGAACATTGTCAAAAGTAACTGAAAGAGTAGTGAGAAGTGATATGAAAACTCAGCCAATGACAGTGTCTACCTCTTGGTCTGCCAACACCTAGGAAATAAATGCAATATACTCATAGAAGAGGCTAATATGGAAGATATCACTGGGCTATCTTCAGCCTTTGAAATTTTCAAAGAATGTCTTGTGTATGCTGCTAAGACATGACATCACATTCAAAGAAGGGAAATTTATATTCCAAAAATCACTCTAGAACAAGGAAGTTGTTGACAAGAAGAATAAGAAGGACAAACTCCTGTGGAAAATAATTTGCTTTCTGTAGTATTTATTTTTAAAGTAATTTCTTCCCTAGGCAACTTGTCCAACAAAAGTGCCCTGGACTATTTAAACAAAAAAAATAGTTATGAGGGCTGGGTTTTTGTTATTCTTTTGAATAAGTGCTCTGTGCCTGTTGATCTGCCATCAGAGGACAAAAAAAGTCTCAGATTCATACAGTCAAGAAAAATTTTAGAGTTCTTAAGTTCAAGTAGTTAAAGTTCCTGGAAGAGGAATTATAAATGCTACCCTTTCAAACTGAGAGGGCTTAAACACACAGTAGTCATCCGTTCCTTTTTCCTACAACTTAGGATTCTGGACAATCCTGAAAGATAGATAGGTAGATACATACATACATGCATACATACATACATAGATATATAGACAGATAGATACATAGATGCATACATAGATATATATATAGATACATAGATGGATTGGCTTGACTTCTAAACTTCTATTGATTCTTTTTCTTGCTTTCTTCCTTCTCTTTCTTCTCATTGTTTGTTCTTTCATTTTTCTTCACTTTCCTCCCCATCTTTTTCACTTTCCTTCTCTTTGGCTCTTTCTTTTACTTTCTTTCTCTTTTCCATTCTCTTCTTCACAGAGAGTATATCTGAGGTTTAATGGTGTTCTTCTTGTAGTTCCAATTAAAAACATAGAACACCGCTCCCCCCCCTCCCCAATCAACAGACTATTTCAAAGAAAGTTTGGGAAAAGGCCTTTTTCGCTATGTTTTAGGATGTAGAATGTACAATGAAATCTCTTCCCTCTCTTCCCTCTTCCCCTGAATTTTTATTCCCTTTAGACCATTCCACTTCTCTTGGAAGAGATATTTCAAAAGACCCAAGTTAAATATTAGAAATACTTTGCTTCTTCACTTAATTGCTCACTTTTCATTTGCTGATCTTTCCTGCTGGCATGAAAAAATAGAGTTAACTGTGTGGTAAAATGCCATTTTTGTTAAGGCGTAACATAAACTTGAATACTGTGTTCAGTTTTGGACCCCCCCACTACAAGACAGACATTGAGGTTCTGGAGTGTGTCTAAAGAAGGATAATGAAGCTGGTGAAGGATCTAGAACACAAATCCTATGAGGAACAGCTGAGGGAACTGGAGTGGTTTAGCCTGGAGAAGAGAAGGGTCAGGGGCAACCTTACTGCTCTCTACAACTACCTGAAAGGAGTTTGGAGTGAAGTGGGCGTCAGTCTCTTCTCCCAAGTGACAAGTGATAGGATGAGAGGAAATAGTGTCAAGTTGTTCCAGAGGAGGTTTAGACTGGATATTAAGAAAAATTTCTTCACAGAGAGGGTTGTCAACACTGGAACAGGCTGCCCAGAGAAGTGGTTGAGTCACCATCCCTGGAAGTATTTCAGAGATGTGTTGATGTGGCACTTAGGGACATGGTTTAGTAGTGGTCTTGGCAGTGTTGGGGTAATAGTTGGACTCAATGATCTTAAAGGTCTTTTCCAACTTAAGCAATTTTATGATTCTATGATTTTTTGAGAGGCCATGTATTTAAAGTGTGTAAGTGTCTAAATATTTCAGTAGACCATACAAGAATTTCCAAAATTATAGAAACAGCACTTACACTTCTCATTATTGAGATACTTTTGAAAATATTACCCTATGCTTTTAATTAACATTTCAGAACCATCATAGGCTTTTGAACATACGCTTGAGTTATTCCTTTCTCCTAGCTCTTCTGTGTCATGTAGCACTGCACAATAACTACCTACTATGCAATTTCCTATGCTACCATGAGGTCTATCTCTAAGGGATAGTATGGATTTTTAAGTATATAAGATTACTTTTTAATAAGGCAGCTTGCCAATTCTGATTCCAGTGCGACTTTGGGAGAGAAGCCTGCCCTCTTTAAGTACAATTGCACATTTGAATTTTCAGAAAATATGTATTATTATATTAAACTTACTTAATGAGTGACAAGAACTGAATCTTGATTTGAGAAATATTTTCTCAATTACATGATATGCTATTAATATTACAGCAATGGTGGGTCTTTTTTTGCTTAGTCATTGTGCATATGTGTCATAAGATCTATGTTCTTTTAATCATAGAATCATAGAATCAGAGAATAAAATCATAGAATAGTTAGGGTTGGAAAGGACCTTAGTTCCAACCCCTATGCCATGAGCAGGGACACCACACACTAAACTATGTCGCCCAAGGCTCTGTCCAACCTGGCCTTGAACACCTCCAGGGTTGGAGTATTTACAACTTCCTTGGGCAACCCATTCCAGTGCCTCACCACCCTCACTGTGAAGAACTTCTTCCTTATATCTAATCTAAAGTTCCCCTGTTTAAGTTTAAAGCCATTACCCCTTGTCCTACCACTACGGTCCCTAACGAAGAGTCCCTCCCAAACGTCCTTGTAGGTCCCCTTCAGATATTGGAAGGCTCCTATGAGGTCTCCACGCAGTCTTCTCTAATGTTATACTCTAAAAAGAAAAAGACAGAGTGTAAGAGGTGGAAGATTCATCATCCTTATTTCACTAAAAACAGGGTCCTTGGACATGTTCAACAATTTGTTATGGTCAAGTAGAACAAATCATGATATGCATTGATCTCTAGTATCTGCTGTTGTTTTAGCTTAATATATTAGTAGCCTTTTTCTCATTACTCCCTGGATTTTGTCAGAGCATGAAACTAATCAAATGCTGAGAAAGCAGGATCCAGGCCCACCCTGAGGAGCTTTGCACCATAAGTCCCTACAAAATGCTGTGCCAGAAACACAGCACACCGCCAAGGAATTGTTAGCAAATTTAGCTCTTTGGTTCTGAACAACTTTGGTGTCAGACCTGCTTGAGGTCTGGTTGATTAATATGCTTATTTTGCATGACAAATAACTTTTCCAAGATAAAATGGGAAATTATTTTAAGCTGGTTTATGCTCAAGGCCTCTTGATCTGGCACCAAAGCTCCTTTTTCAGCTTTGCTTGATACGTATGCTCATTTTACACACACAAAACACTGAGGTGTCCATTGATTTCAGTGACAGCTGCATACGTCAGCATGTCTTAGAAGTACCTATGTTCTTACCAGGATGTTTATTCATGCTTGTTTCTTTCAATTTGAAAGATCCTTACAGTTCTTGAATTGGTCAAATTGCTCCAGAAAAAGTGGACTCTGACTTGGCGTGAGAAGAACCCTCCAGTGTTTCAGGGACAGAGGCTTTAGAAAGAGCTAAAGAGAGATTCTGCGCCTGACACAGAGCCACAAAGCTCCACGAAACTCTCTCTTATAGAGAAAATAGAGGGCTGTAAATAATCCAGTTGCAAGTGAGGGATTGACTTTGCTATCGTGCTCAGGAGCTTAACAAAAATTCAATTGCTTTTATTAGTATATAGTGTGATCCAGAATTAAGGCACTACTGCGCAGTGCAGGTTTCATCCAGGAGATTCTGGGGCCTGCTGTCTTAGTCTGTGATGCTCTGAAATTCTGAAATTGTCTCTGTGAATCTGCATTCTGTTTACAAAATGACTGAAGGCGCACAGGCATTTAACAAACACTGATATTTTTAGGGAAAAGAGGATTGTTCTGAATAAAGCAGAAGAGAAAACCTTACATCAACTTGGGGAACAATCACCTGTCATCTTAGAACAGGGTGTACAATAGACAATCTGCTTCAAGCCCTCTGTCACTTCCCCCAAATTTAGATTCAAAGGTAAAATATAACAATATTATTCTTTCTTGCTGCATAAAGACTTCTTTCTACTCATAACAAAAATAAGAAAAGATGATTATTACATGTATTACTTTAGCAATTTTAATCTACACTTTCCATTTTTTCTTCCATATCTAGTGGCCTATTGTATGTCCAGTGGTTTCAATGTAGATACCACTTAACATATAATGCAAGAAACATACATTGTGCCAAGATCATTTAGTTATTATTACAATTTTTTGCTTCCAATTTTCTACTTATAATGAGTGCATAAAAGACCCCTTTTCACCCTATTGTTTTTAGTCTAAAAGCCTTTTATTCTTAATAAAAGGAATAATAAGTGCCAGTTGTAAAATACTCTGTCAATCACTTCAGCACTTACAATTGTGTAACACCTTTTTTTAGGACCTCTTAGAGTGCTTTAGAAAAGATAAAAACAAATAAAATAAAATTACAATTACATTTAAATGCAGAATTAAACTAATCTGGTTTAGATCACTTGAATTTTGTTACTAAAGGTTGAAAAGAGACAATGTGCCCCTGAACACCCTGCAAGTAGCTGAAAGCTACAGTAGCCTTGTCCATACTGATCTTTGAATGAGCTTTTTCAGAAGACCCTCGTTAAAAGCAGCCTAAATTGTAGCAGAAAACATCTTCTTTTGCTGTGATTGTCCATAGCTGATATTCTTCATCTTACTTTATATCCATTTTCTTTTTTTTCTGCTACATGTTGTTTCACCTGTGTGCACTTTTGGTGGTGGAAGAATTAACTCTTGAGGTAGAAAGATAAAACTTGTATTCTTCAATAAACCCCCATATTCAGGTTAATTGGAAGGGGTGAGGAATGAAAACTAGGTGGGATGAAAGCTCAGTATGATAGGGATAATGCTTAGACTGCATACTATGGATATTTAGGTTTTGAGATGACTGTGATTTATAAATTCAGGAAAACAAAAAATGAGTCAGAATAGACATTATCCAATGAATGAAAATTCTGGCTCCCTTTATAGTCACTAGTTAAACATGTCTAGGACATCTAAGTTAGATACCTTTAGGTATTTAAGGTCTTTTCAAAAGGATCAGTACAGCTAGTTTTCTTACAATCCATACTGTGAGTCCTCAGAAAGGCACGCCAGTGGTTCATGATGTGGTTACCTTTTTTTTGCAGTTATTTTAGGTAGCAGAGCTCTCATTACAAGGAGATCATAATCCATAGATTTCTGAAACTATTTGTTAAATATGCAAAGTTTGGGAGACTAAACATAGTCATACAGGTGACAAAACAACTGTGCTTTTTGTGTTTTTATTTTGTTTTTAATAGCAGACATATCAGCTCCTCAAGATACGCTGCTTTCTTCTCTAAGGGCTCTTTCAGATTACAAAGAAGTGACAATCTTCTTAATTTAATGGTAAGAAACTTGGTGAAACAGATTATACCCATTTTCTTTCTCATGCCTGAAAGTTCAGCAAGTCTGAGGGGAATTCTTCGTTGCACTTTCGATGAAACACATAAAACACTGAGGAAGGTTATTAAAACTCATGCACTGTTGAAACAGGAAGAAGCTATCTAGTCATATCTCATAAGCCAGCCCATGCAATGACGGCTGTACGGTTGATCATCTGCAGTAACCATAAATAAATAGTGAGTTGTTGATAAGAACTGACAGTATTTAGAGGAGAAGTAAACGAAACTGATCCTGACCTACTAGCAACAAAAAATTAAACAAAGAGTGGAGTCCAGCCGACTTGGCCTCATGCCATATAAGATGTCCTAGGACTTTCTATCTGACTGCAGTGTTCAAGATGGCACAGGTATTTCCTAGGTCATGTGGAGAATTTTGCCATAAGAATGTCTTGAGACACCTCAAAAAGCAGCTTATCCCTATATTCAGGCAATGGAATGGAGTTACTAACTCATGGGAGTTTCCAACTTTAGATATCTATGTTACATAGCTTTATTTAAGTATCTTCGTGGCACCTTAGGAGCTTAATTCAGTTGCATAAACAGAGATGCATGTTGCTTCAAGCATTTTCAGATGGCACTGAGGCCTATTTTTATACAACTGAAAGAAGTCCTACATCTTTTTTGATTATGATGGCAACCTGGAAACCTAACTTCTATGCTGTAGGCACTGAATGCTAATTTAGGTGTCCTCATCTCAAAAAAAGTAAGACTCCCAGTAGCAAAGACATATTACCAGGGGGAGAGGGAAGTGTGCTGGAGGTATGGCCACGCACACCCTTCTGAGCTCTGGGATGTGACCCCCCCTGTGTCGCTGACAGGGTATCCTTCAACAGCTTCTCCTCCCCTCAGCTGCACAGTCTCATTCCCACGTGATAACCTCTGCTATGCCAGCACAACCAGTCGTGGGGCTCTGAAATAAATGAGAAAGGGAACTGATCCATTTCTGGTGGGTCATTTTTCACTGGGTCCAGGTCCCTGGCTCTGTTCACCATGCAGCTGTACAAACAGCGGTGCCAGCATGGGGAAGGGGAGGAGGGAATATTGGTGGACAGCAGGAACCAAGTTTAAGCAGGCTTAAGCAGCCCTGCTGCCGCATGTGTAAGCACAGCCTCGGTGGCTCTGTGATCACGCTTCTGCTCTAAATGATTTCCTTTTGAAACTTTCCTTTTGCCTGTTTACTTACCGAGGCAGATCAGTCACTTGGCACCTGTGTTTGCTTCCTGCATTTCTGCTCCTGTTTTTTCTCATGGTCAGTGACTGAGTAGTACCATTACTCTGGCAGTGATAAAAAATTGCCATTGGAATTCCTCCAAATAAAGAGCCAGTTAATGCTGTCTATTTGGCGTATGTTGGGGATTTGCTGTTGTTATTCTTTAGCATCTTTTTTTTCTTTCACAGAGTTGGTGTTTAAGGTAGCTGTTGTATGTGGAATGCACACTTTCCTCATTGTAAGGTGTCAACACGGGGATGAAATCACCTTCTATCTTCCATGTAAATGCACTCCTTGTCTCATCAGTTCATTTTCATTATTTCCTTTGGCTTTTAAAAGAGACTAATTGTCCATACCGACACAGTGAGCCTGTAAGAAGATGTAAAATTAATTTATGATTTATTGCAGTGGAGCATTTGGAAACATATACAGTACTTTTACAGCAGGAGTCAATGAGTTTTAAATTTGCTTAAAAGTAAGCATCCACTTAGTTCCTTTGTAAACAGGATATTAGCGAAAAACACTAATGCCTACTGTTTATTCAGCACTAGTGCATCAAAATTTGAATTCTTTCAGCTCTTGCCTATACAAAATGTGATACCAGTGTGACTCAAGACTTAATCAACTACAGTAGATTAGGAACCAAAAATTCCTGCAGAAATATTGTCTATTTTTAAAGTGGGGGAATTAAATGCTTTACAAACTCTTTAACCAGAGAAAAGTTTAAAATTGTCTTAAAGGACATTTTTAAAGATTGCAATGTTCTTCTACATGTATGTTTACTATTCCAGATATACTTTGGAGCTATGAAATTACATATCTTAAAAATATTCAGTGTGCAAACTAGTAGTCTGCTTATGTGTAAATAACAATTTTCTCTATGTACAGCAATCTTCAGATTAGACCTTGTATGAAACAAAGAAGGTAAAAGCTGATCAGAAAAGTCAGCCAGTGGAGAAGATAAGTAATGATTTGAAAAAAAAGAAAAAAAAAATATGTGATACAGATATAAAAAACTCAAACTCCAAACCCTAGGATACTTATTACAACAAAGAGCCAACATAATACTTTAAAGATGCATCTGCACTGTTTTTAACATACAGACATAAAAGATTATTTTCTTTTTAAAAATACTATATCATATTTGTAATTCTATACAACTTCATAGTATTAAGTAAAATTTTTAAAACTTAAAACATGCCATTTTTATTAATGGTCCATTTTAAAACCACCAAACATTTTGATGTCAACTACTAAAACAAGGTTTAACGCTGTCAAAAAGCATTACTGCTAAAAACAGTCATCTTCTCAGTGTTTTCATCTGCAAAGCATTACGGTTTATAAAACAATTTTAACTTGGAATACATAAGTCTCTATATGAAGGTTTCCATATGTTAAAAAATTTATTTGTGTGTTTGATTTTAAATTGCTTTGAAAAACAGACAGTTGAGGTTTATAGAAAGGAATCTTTCTTTTAGGAAATAAATGTCTCAAAACTACAGGGCACTAGCAGTAAAAACATTCTTACCACAAATCAGAAACACATTGAGAAGTGTTTGTCAAGTACACCTTCTGAAACCAGAATTTGTTTCTATTTGCTGGAAAATTGAAAAATCTGTTGTATCTTGGCATGCTTGTTTGGCCCTGTCCCAGGCTGTTCATGCAGTAGTGGCATTATTGTGCTATAAGGCTTTCAGGACTTGTAAAGCTTTCAAGTTTCTCTTCCATTTAATTTCTAAAATGCAATGTATCTGCCAATGGTCTGCACAGAACCAGGTGACACTGTTGTTTTATGAAGTGAAAAGCAAAAGTATGTATTCCGTGATGTTTTATTTTTAATACATTTGAGGTATTTTTAAGAAATGAAGACAATTAATCAGCATCTCAGCTTCTGCATGGCACCAAGCCAGAAGTCACCAAGCAGACAGCTAAAGTTTAGAGATTGTTTTTGCAAGGCTAATTTAAGGTGAACTTAGATGGATTCAAGATTTATAAGCATTACAAAGTCTTGACTGGAGCAAAGTTCAACTAAGTAATCCAGAGCTCACTCTGCAGACAAAGTGCTGCAGCCCCAACTTCCCTGTGATTTAGTCTACAGTCAGTGAGAATTTTCGAAACAGGCAGAAGGAGTGAGTTTCACTGTTTCACTTCAAAGGTCTCCTAATAACTGAGAGGATTATACTCTTTTAACCAGTTAAGAAGGTTAGATGATTTTGAGTGAGTAGCTTTACATCCATCAATAAGTTTAAAGATATCGTATGCATGTACATCCTTTAACTCCTTAAAGGGTTGCAGCACAATGCACCTGTTTTGTAACTGCATCCAAACTGCTAAATAAATGACAGCTGTTTTTAAATTGCTTTACTGAAGTGAAGTTATTGTTAAGAAGATTAATTAAAATGCTTTACTGAAACATTCAGTAATATTAAGATCCTTTATACTGCTTCTAAGAGACTTCCTTCTTTCCCCACTAAATAAATATATAATGCCCATTTAAAATCATTCTAATGTGAGCTGCGCAGACTTTGATGTTAGTACCTTTTACCTCTAGCATGCTAATGCCATATGTATATTTTATCAAATTAGAAAGAAGTTTCAAATGCTCAGTCCCAGTGACAAAGGTACTGCTGAAGTAAAAAATCTGAGGATTGTCAAACTAAAATGAAAAAGGTACATGCAGGAAATGGCTATAAATTTCTTCTTTTTACAGGGGAAGACAGGAAATTATACATCATAATAGTAAAAGAACTATCCTTTATCATATCAAGTGGTTCTTCTTAAGTTCTTTTTGTTCACATTTACCATTATTAGTGCAGTCAGAGAGCCTGGTTAATAAAGAATTACTTCTGCATTATATGATTGTACCTCAAATCTTCTGCAAAGAAGTCAGGGTAACACATGTGCTGTGAATTCCTAAAGAATGGCTGACAATTTATTGTGAGTTTTACATAGCCTATATTAGCATTAGCCTACCGAACTACCCCTAAAACTTAGTTCCCTAAAAAGGGATGAAGAAGTGAAGAAAAGACCATATAGAATTCCATACACTGAATCAAAAAATCCCATTAATATTATTATTAAAAATAAAAACAACAGTCATCATATTAATGTAATGCCTAGGAGTCATAATACTTTTTGACTATATAAAATATCAGAGAAAATTGGGAAAAGTAATTACAATTTTGATTGCTAGAAGGACCACTTGTATCTTCTGTCTACCCATCAAGATATAATACAAATGGACTTAATTTCTCAAATGGAAAGTTGAAGGGGTGGGAAATAAGTCAAATCTGTTATGGTGAGTTTTAGAAATTACTGAATACAGGAAAAATTTTCTCTTGAAATGTCTGAGACACTGTATCCTGCTTTCATCACTATCAGAAGCTTTCTTAATAATCTCATATACATGAAATAGTGCAAAACATTTCTGAAAAATGGGAACTATGCTTTTAAAAATCAGAATATTAAAAATATCTGATGGAACATATCACCAGCTTTCCTTAGTCATCAAAAAAGAATGGAAAGATGTTGATTTTTTGTTTGCTTTGTACGTATAAGCTTTCAGGACACTGACATCTTATTGACATGTGTTAGTGAAAAGCTTATAGATATTTGACTGAGAACTATGACCGTATAGTAAATCAAATAAAACTTTAAAAGATAATTTCATTAGAAACTCATCTTTGCATTTTTTTTAAGCACTCATAGCTACCCTTTAGCTGCTACAAAAATTACATACTAGGAAGGTGAAAAAAAGATTTCATGTTCCTGCTTAGAAAAAGTAGTTTTGTACTGTGCTATGGTTCCAAAAATGTGATCAGAGCTACATATTTGAAACAACTTTGACAGTAATTGCATAAAAGGTATTTCCAAGTATTTACATTAAATATCTTCTTGCTATTAGACTTGTGAAGTCATGCTCTCTTTTATTTATTCCCTCGCTATGAATCTTGCGTTTTTTACTTCAGTATCTTCTTATATCTAAGTGCTTAAGGTGCCTTTGTGGATTTTTGCCTTTAGTCTTTCATTACTCCCAAGTTTTCTGTAGTTTACTGAAATAAATACATTGAAGATTGTGAGACACAATGATTTGCAGCCTTATTATGGGTAGACAGTAGCCCTGGATGATTTCCATCGATCTAATAGAGGATACAGTTCAGAGAGATTAGGGAGATTTTTGCCTGGTCTGACCCTTTGCTGGACTGACACCTTTTCATTTTGAAGTGGACCTGTTTGTATTGAAGCTTAGGGTATATTTCTTGGGGCCTGCTTTTTGAGGGATATGTTTTACCCTGAAGAACTTGATCATATTTTACATGTTTTGAAAATTAGATGTGTCTCTTTCCAGAGCCTTTAAAGGGAATTTGTGGTTTCATTTTCCTTAATAATGCGCACAAAGATAAACTGAGTTGCTAGCTGGGTAAATGGGGTGTATGGGGGAAACAACAACAAAGACAAATAAAATTGGCTGGGTGGACAAATCTGAAAGTGGTGACTTAATATACATAGCTTATTGCATCATAAGTGACACTGGTTATATTTGTTTAATTTCATTACTGTTTTACACATGGTTATCTATGTGTTTTCAGTTTAACTAGGACAAAAAGAGCACTTCATGTATTTAGAATTCAGCTACAGTGCCTGGGTCAGTTGTTGGTCCATGCTGAAGTATCTCTTCTGAGCAGGATGTGCAGTGGGATGTGGCCCCTCAAGGGTGCATTTCAATCACTCCTAGAGAGGGGAGTTTTAGACTGGGTGAATGGGAGTCCCTGTGAGCAACACTAATACATTTTGCCTATCAGAGGATTGGATTATGTGGTTTTTCATCTGAGATTTCTAAGGCATTCCAAAGTGTTGCTTTTTTATCAGTAGGTGGTTCAGCCTGTTTGGTATTGCAGCTGCTTTGTTAACAAATGCCTGACTGCATCACACAAGTAGTGTAGGTTTTGTATTTTTAACACAGTCCTGCATGGTGCTAAGCAAGACAGCCAGTGGGAATCGGTAATGCTGGGCACTTCGTGAGACGTGCTCAGCACCTTCCAGCACCGAGCCCTAAATAATGGTCTGGAATTAAAGCAGCATATTAAATTTCACAGTCGTCTTCATTAACCAGGTAGGGGCAAAGGTCATGATATATCCACCAATGCCTTGAGAGTAGCAAAGCTTCATCTATATGTATGAAAAGCAACAAAAAGTAGTTTAAGCAATGTACTTTAAAAAATTGATCTAAGGACTGTAAAAGCACTCAAAAGTCTTCTAATATGTATTCTTTCGCAAAACTGGTTCTACAAAACACACCTAGATAAGAACAGAATGTATATAATAATTCATCTATGGCACGTTAATCTGAAAGAAGAAAGTTTTTAATCTTTTTAAAGCAAATGATACAAAGAATTTTAAACTATGGGAGACAAATGTCAATCCTTTCACAAGGAATTGAGATTATACTGTGGTATATAATCAGTGATAGCTTCAGTGCTCTAAATAATGTTCTTTCCATAAAAAATACTTTTATATTTAGAATGAACAGGTGGGCAAATAATCGACCACAGGCATACAATACGCACACTTCCCTGGTATTAATGTTATATTTATAATTTCCTGACAAAATATTGGCAGGATTTTTTCTAGTAATTAGGATATTTTCAGGTAATTTCTGTGATGACAATTCTGCAGTCCTTTTGTAGGTAAAACTCTCACTGAAACCAATAAATGTGTTTTTAAGAAAGATATTACCAGGGTTTTAAATATAACTATATAACTTTATATCACCTAAAATCATAGTAATAAAAATCACCTCAGTCCTTCTGGGAGATGGGTATTGGTCTGTTATATAAACTCAGTCTAGAGCAAATACCCCTTACATATGATCCAGTTGCTGACCAGGATCAGAAATGGACAGAGTCATGGAGGAGTTTGTCCCAATATATGTAATGACAGTACAATCCTGATCAGCCATGTGGACTCATTCCAAGTTGCTGACTACACCACTGAAATGCAGTATAGCATTTTGAGCTCTTAAGTGCTATTCCAAATTTAATACCAGACATGGAGCCTCTCTCTCTGGAGACATTCAAAACCCACCTGGACGTGTTCCTGTGTAACCTGCTCCAGGTGACCCTGCCTTGGCAGCAGGGGTTGGGCTAGGTGATCTCAGAGATCCCTTCCAACCCTAATGATTCTGTGATGGACTGCGGCCAATGGTAAGAGGCTCAACAAGGCTCAGTGCTGGGTCAAGCCATTGGGCCATAACAACCCCATGTAACACTACAGGCTTGGGGCAGAGTGGCTGCAAAGCTGCTTGGCAGAAAAGGACCTGGGGGTGCTGATTGATGGAGCTGAACATGCACAGCTTGTGCCCAGGCAGCCAAGAAGGCCAATGGCATCCTGGCCTGTATCAGCAATAGCATAGCCAGGAGGGACAGGGAAGTACTCAGCACTAGTGAAGTGCACCTTGAATCCTGTGTTCAGTTCTGGACCCCTCACTACAAGGAAGACATTGAGTTGCTGGAGCAGGTCCAGAAAAGGGCAAAAAAGCTGGTGAAGGGTGGGAGCACAAGTCCTATAAGGAACAGCTGAGGGAACTGGGGTTGGTTAGCCTGGAGAAGAGGAGGCTCAGGTGGGACCTTACCACTCACTACAACTACCTGAAAGGAGATTGGAGTGAGGTGAGGGTCAGTCTCTTCTCCCAAGTAACAAGCAATAGGACAAGGGGTAACAGCCTCAAGCTGTGCCAAGGGAGATTTAGATTGGATATTAGGAAAATTTTTTTACAGAGAGTGTGGTCAGGCACTGGAACAGACTGCCAAGGGAAGTGGCGAAGTTGCCATCCCTGGAAGTGTTCAAAAACCATGTAGATTAGGCCTTCAGTGATATGGTTTTGTGGTGGACTTGGTAGTCCTTGGGTAATGGTTGGACTTGATCTTAAAGGTCTTTTCCAAGCTAGGTGATTCTATGATTCTATGATGCTATGATTCTGTGATTCGGTGAAATGAATGGGGAATGAGAAAAAGTAACATTACCCTTTTTGAAAACATATCTTAATTCCTTTTATAATGATACATGGTGAACCATAAAAAAAAAAAAAATCTTTAACAAAGGGCTATAAGCTTTTCCACCCAAAATGAAATTCTTGGATATTGTACAATATACGTGAAAACCTTTTCAAATGTTGTGAATGTTTTTCTCTCTAGCTTTTATCTTTTTCACCTGTCTCAAGCACTGTGGCTACATTACGTCAGGTGAGACTGAGTTCACCTAGAGGGTTCACTGATGCCTGGGACAGCTGAGTATTTCATGCCCATCTATCCCTAGAAACAATCCACAAAAATTTAAAATAGAAAGAAAACCTGCTGCTGCCATTCAGCAAGAAGTCTATTACGAATCCCTAGGTGGCATGGAAAGCATTTAGACTCATTTCATTCACATGTCACGTAAAGACTTTCATTTAGAAGTGAGATGAATGCTGAATAATGGATCTTTTGAATAATGTAATTAAGAATTCATTAAAGCAGTCCTTAAAATAAAATCTCCAAAATACAATGCATATATATTTTCCCCCTCTAATGTACTAGAGAATCAAATGAATGAATGGAACATCATATAATACTGATGTTTACAAAATTTTCACATTTAAATTGGATGAACTCTCAGTGTAATACAATATATAATTTTTGATGGCTTCTGAGTAGGAACAATTAGGTTTCTTGAAAGAGATTTGTGTCCTTGTTAGGAGGAAAATAAACATATCCAGACTAGTGATAATCTCTCTAAGTCTGGCTTTTGCAATATGTGTTTACTTGAAAATCTTGACTCCACTGAAATCTATGGAAATTCTCACACTGGTATTTTTGTTTCCTTCAGCATGGACTTGTGTTCCAGCTTTCTGATTTCCAGTAAAGCAGCTCTCTCCTGTGAAATGTCCTCCAAGACTTTCTCTATTTGCCACTTACCCCACCCAGTCATTGAGGAGATTTTGTCTTAATTGCACAGCAAACAGGAAATTTCAGAATGTGTTTATAAGCTGCTGTTGAAACAGGCACTGAGTTATACACCCAGCATCCATCTAGGAATGGCCTAACTAGAAAAAAACAAAGTCATATGAATGTTCTGGGTGCGTATTTCCCGTTCATGTCAGTGGGAAATCTGGAATAGGAAGTGCAAAGGGCAGGACCACCCCTGCCAAAGTCAGACTCCTTCCTTCATCTTCCTCCATCCAGTCCACAAACAGGACAATATCCAGCATCTGGATTTTGAAGCAAAACCTTGGCTTTTTTCCATGCTCTGCTCAAATCTGAAGGTGAACTTAGACTATTAGAGGGCAAAGACTTGATCCAATTTGTTCACATGTATATGTGCAGGGGGACAGGACTCGTTTCACCAGCCTTGACCTCTGGCATTTAAGAATAGGAGTGTCAAGGAAATGATACATTTTTAAGGATTTAATGGTGACAGAAGCCCTTGATTATGCGTAAGTGACTAAAATCAGGCTGGAAGTTAAATGTCTGACTAAGAATCTAAGCACACAAGACATTTATGTCGGTGTTGAACAGCTTAGACTACATGACCAATTTTTATACAGGCAGGGTTACTTCAGATGAATTTCATTTAAGTTTGTCTTCAAACAAGAGAAAAAAAGGTGATGCATGGATTGAAGAAGCTGTTATGTTGACAGAAATAGTAGAATCCCAAGACAAAACGTGGAAGGACAATCACCTTGACTACACTTAGAATTATCTAATGCAAATGTCCTTCTGGTACTCAAATTATATTTTGGCTCTTTGTTTTTTTTTGTTTTGAAGAGAACATAGTGTATAGAAAACAGGTTCAGGTAGAGCTAGGAAGACTTAATTCACCTGTTCTTTGTTAGACATACTCAGCAAAAGATTAGAGGTTCTCAATAACTCAGGGAATATTGACCTGCAGTCTCAAGAGTGAAGTATCATGGTTTAATAAACGTTTTCACCTGTTCTCAGGCCCAATTTTGAAGATTTGTCTCTACCACAAAAAGAGTATAATCACAATTCTACAGGCATCCCACAATGGACATGGTGGCAGTCCTTTATCTTACTCCTTTTGCTCTTTACAGAAACATATGCAGAGATGTGAGAGGCAGATCCATCCTGCCACCAGTACTTGTAGTGATGCTGTTTAAAAACCTACCACTTCTACAACCTCTTTACTATTTTGTTCATTTAGTTTCTCAGACTTGAGAAGTCCCTGTATAGACATGAAACATGGTCTCAATACACAGGTCACCCAGGTGACACATACAGGGCAAAAAAAAAGAACAGAATTCATTTAAACAGCCCACAGCCACATGCTTATTTTTAAAGAACCAAACTTGGCAAATAGGAATTTTATCACACTTGTTGCTGGAAAAAAACTGAGAAGTTTCAAGTATGCAAAGATTTTTTGGGCCTTCAGAATAAAAGTCCCCCAAAATAAACCCAGCATCAGCTGACATTATTACTAGACTGCTTTACCGTATGCGGCTCCCTGAAGGTTTTTGAAAACTTATTCAGTTGTTTAAAAGGAAGATGGTTGTCACTCTCACAGAATGGAGACCAGTGGAAGTTTTCAATCTATGTACTGGTGTATGAAGCCTCCTGAACCTTACTTTCATCCATACCTTTAAGTTACTGTCATGTATCGATTGCCTGTATTTAGTATTGACCCCCAAGTTTAACATAACCTGGTTTATCCACTTTGCAAGAAACTAGGAGTGCTCAAGGAAATAACAATTACATCCCAGCAGATATGTGGAAATTTCCAGCAGTCACTTTCTAAATATTTAACTCAGTAGCTTGCAATTACTAGACCATATGCAGCTTTTCTGCCTGCACAGCCAGTCACTGAACTTCTCTTTGCCCCTGCTGCTCTCCTAGTGGAGCATACAAGCATACTGCAGTGCTAAATTCACCATGTTTTGTAAAGCATCTCATGAAGTTATTCTGAAAGTAGATACTGCAGAAGTGAAAGTGTTCTCTTGGCAATGTCACTTTTGGTGGGCAGACCAATTGTGCACTGAGAAATCTGAGGGGAAGAATAGAGGTGTCAGAAAGAAGGTAGACAGATGCCAACACAACCACTTCCAAGTTGCAATTCTAAGTAAGACAAATCAGGTCGCTTCTTTAAATCATTCTTTTCACAGAGAAGTCTCTGTCATTGCTTTGTAAGAACCTTAAGGTTATTACATTGCTATGTGAGAACCTATGGAGCCTTCAGCTCAGACCACATGGGCCTAATGGATGTTTCTGCCCTGAAGGGTAGAGTCCATCGTTTCATTAGGAACTCAGAAAAAAGGCTGTACTCGATGGCAGTCCCTCAACATCACTTGTAGTTAATCAATTGCCATATGTGCCAATCAGGCTACGTAGAGCTACAGGCAACTCTTTTTATTTATGGCTGAGAGACTGGGAATAGTCTATGCAGCTGGGAAGCCAGGCAAACCCAAGGATTTTCCACAAGCCGGCAGTCAAGGATGCAATTTATTGAGGGAGAAACCCCAGAGCAAGAAATTAAAAAAAAATAAAATAAGGCAGTGATATGTTTTACATTACAGAATTTTTCTTGCTGTGGGTATCAGCTTCTGAATATTTCAGCAACATTGCATCTCATCTCTCATCTACATATCCATTGAGAAGTGTTCAGCAGAAATTGCCCTTTGTTCTGCAGCACAGAATTAAACTGACTTGCATCTCACTGCCATACTTGGGCCCTGAAAACTGAATACACTTGTGATGATTTTAGAATGATCTAACCTTAACTCTTGTCAAACTAAACTGCAGGATTATCATATGAAACTTTTTCAAATGTCCAGATGAATCACACATGACAATCAATCTTTTATTCTACCCAATAGGGACAATCTGCTTTATGTGGTTTTGAGGGTAAGGGGGTTATTTAGGAATTGAATTCTGTGATCTGTGACATTGTTTTGAATTACACATCATCTTGTCCTCAGAAACCACTGAAAATAAGATGTGTATATTTATGTTTACATATACATACCTATATAAAGGAATATATTCTTGCTTGTTTATTCATCTAGGAAATAGGAAGTATACAGCACATTTGCTATTGTCTTCATGTTGTGATACAGAATAATTTAGAGTGAAGTGCTAATATCCAGAATGAGGCACTTCCAGACGTTCATTTCAGTGGTCATATCAGCATACTGTCAATTGCAAAAATATAAGGTAAGTGCTGCTTGTACTTAAAATTGAGCTTGCTTTAGAAATATGAATGACAGTTCCATAGACACCAATTTCTCCATACATTGAGGACTGAAACTTTAACTTTAGGTTATACTCTATAATACAGTCATTACTAAACAAATGATTAAAAAATGTCTCCCTAGGGTTTTAAAGACCATTTTAATTCCCCGTATCCCAGATCCTTCTTCCACAACCCTAACCTGTGTTAGGAGACAGGAGACTGCACTGCCTGGCATGGCATGAACAGTTCTGAAAAGAGGCTGTGCAGTGAGGATATTTATGTATTATATATTATGGAATTCTATAATATATTATTCTATAGATATAATTCTGTACATTCCATGCTCTAAAGCATAATCTTCATGTGGTTTGACTGGCTGATTTCTGTTCTTTTCTTTATTTAAATATATGCTATGACTTAGCGAGGCAAAGAAACCTCTACCCATATTTAAATTGTTTGTCCTGTGCAGTAAAAAAGACTACTTCAGCCTTTTTACAGTTTAGAAATCACTGATAATTGTGACTCATCAGGTGCTAAGATCTATTGAATCTGCATAAATAGTGGTATATCGAAAGATTCAGACCAACACATCACATAAGAATGAACTGCTCTTGAACCCAGTGAATAGTCCCATCATGGAAACAAACTATGCTGGTGTTATTGTCTCTGTAAATGCTAAAGGGTCATTGTGACAGAGAGTCATGGATCACAATAGAGATTGTGGAACTTTTGCTGGGTAATTAACTCCTCACTGAAAACATCTTTGCTACATTTAAGGCCATTTTGCTCTCATTCAGACGACATACTTTTAGCATAGGGAGTGTGATCTACTGCAACAAGGTCCTTAAAGAACAAATGAAGAAATATTTAAATATTTGGTGGAGATAATATGGTGAGGACTTGCAAGGAGGCAAAATCGTTATCCCTAGACAAGGGTATAAAACCCCTAATAATCTTACAAAACACTGTTTTCTCCTGATTTTTTCCCCCATAACCTCATTTTCTGCCCCTTCTTCATTTCTCAGTTGTTGAAAGAAAAATACAAAAGAAACGTTCATATAGGTAACCAGTAGGATGCCAGAAAAGGCCTTTTGCAGTCAGAAATGGTGTGGTGCCCTCTGGATAATCAATTGTCCCTGCAGCACTTCAGGATTTTTCATGCACTGAGATGCAAACTGAGCAATTTCTTCATTTTTTTTCCCCCTATATAGTTTGTTAATACTGGAAAGGCAATTGGACAGTGGGGCCTCCTCATTCTTGGCACTATTTCAAAAGCAACTTGAAATGCCCTGACAGCAGTTCTTCTCACAAAGTAATGTTAAGGTTGTGACACCGACCAACAAAAGGCTGACACACTGTCGTTAGCTTACCCTGTTGTGCTTAGGTAATGGTGGAGCCTCAGATCTGTGTGTGATGTTAGCATTATACGTTCTTCAATAACAAGGTGCCAGAGGATGAATTGAATGCAGAATATTACCTTTAACTTTGAATTTCTAACTTTAGGCTACCTTCTTCCTTTAATATTAAAGACTAATTCTGCATTAATTATACAAAGCCATTGATGGTAAACATATTATTTCCTCAGAGATGGTTAGTATTTAAGTGTAATATTTTCATAATTAGTGTGTTCCACAAAAAAACATCAGTAAAGTAACTGAAGTGTTCTTTCACACAGTTATCCTGATGTATTAAAAAACCTGGCCATAAGCTGGCATCCACAATCAAATTCCCCACCTGTCCAGCCACATTCAAAACTAGGATTTTGTTCTAAATATATTTCTTGTTCTAACTAACTGAAAACCCACTATAAATTGTTTCCCTTATAAATTTCATGGGACAGTTAATCCAGATCTGGAATTTTGGGGCTGAGTTTCACCACAGCCATGGTAAAATAATAAAAGTAATTAGAAGAGTACAGCACAAGTAATATCCTCATATTTTTATAAAATTGGCTAATATCAATCACTGTGTAAACCACCCCTGCAGTTTCCAGTGTCTGTAAAAAGAGAACTCACATGTTTCTTTGTAAAGCCAAAGAAAAATTGGCTTCTCAAAGATAACAAATTCAGTATTTTTACACTCTCCAGTTACTTTAAATCAAAGTATTAACTGTGCTTCTCTTCTTACATTTACTGTGTTAGTGTGTTAAGGTTTTATTTTCCAAGAAAAATCTTTAACTCTGTTATTTTTTATGTAATTATATAAACATGCTCAAGAAATACAATTTTTGCAAGCTTTTAGCTGAACTGGTTGCTTTGAGACTAGGATGACATAAAGACTTAAATTTTCTAGATCAGATAATAATAGCTAAACATAGCACACCAGCATGTTGTTTTTGAAAAAGGGGAAGGATGCCATTCATTTCACTGCCGGGTCTTAGGTGATTTAATAGTCATTCGAGGTCCTGTGTCTGGGAAGAAAAAGCTCAGATCTTTCAGAATCACTTTCTTGGAACCTTTCTTTCTTCTCCTGTTAACATTACATTATGTGAATGAGGTACAAGCTTTAATTCCTGGAGCAGGTACTCATTGTTCAGAAAATTTGTGGGCAGAACAAGTAAAATTTGCTTTGTGAGCTCCCTATGGGAACCAAATGACAAGCTCTGTCTTCTCCACAAGAGGAAATTGCTGGCGTGGTATTATCCAGTTCCTGAGACAACATTTTTCACCCCTTCTTTTCATCTCTTTACCCCTTTCCTCAGAAGTCTTGTCCAATCTATAGCAAGGATTTTTCATCTTTGACTCTTGATCCTAAAGCAATTGAGAATAAATGCTGTTAAAAAGAATATCACAGCGTATCCTGTAGGATTCAGTCCATTAAGATAGGGTCATCCTGGGGGATATGAGGGAAACTTCCTATTGTCAGCGATAGATATTAGGTTGGAATGTGACAAATATTGACATCTGCATCTGTGCAAGTCCTGTTTGGCTTCCTTTATAGTCAGTGGAGAGAAACTCACGGGGTGCAATTAATGTCACCCTTGGGTAGAGGTTTCAAGTAAGTGAAGTGAATTCTTCCCTTCCAACACCCCCTGTGACAACTTCAGATTAATTTAGGTCCCACCTGACTAACGTAGGTAATTTCTACCAAGTTATATTGTCTGCCCTAAAATCACAAGCATTAAGTAGGAACTTCTGAAGTTATCAGAGAAGGAAACTTTGAAAGTATTATTATTTTTCATGTAAATAATCTTGAAGTCCCATAAATTGCACCCTTTAACTGTACCGGTATGCAAAAATAGCTCCTTTTATAACTTGGCCCACCCAGATAACTGAGACAATATCTGACATGGATGTGGTCAGAAGCACAAAGGTTATTAATGTATATGAAGCATAGCACAGAAGTTTTGGGAAAAAGACTTGTTGGGAAAAGGGAAAAAGTAAAAAAAAAAAGAAATATGGTCTGTGTCATATTCATTGTTTCTTATAATCATCTCTGCTAAAGTACAGAATCTTGCTTGTTTGTTTTAGAAATAACCCATGGTTCGTGCATAAGAAAATATATTAAGTATTCTAAAAATTATTCCTTTCTTGTCTGTGAAGCAGAGAGTCACGGGTCAAATTCTCAGCTGCTGTAATCCCCATTGGAGCTATTCTCATTCATTATTGAAATGGGATAGATCCTGCGCTCACATAAACTGGCATAGCCGTATTGAAGTCAGTGGAAATGCGTTGGTTTTTTAGTAGATGAAAACCTGGTCCTTGAAATGCAGTAATTTTGACTAAACTGAGTGTTCCAGGCCAAATTATTTTCAGTGTTTAGCAATGTCTAGCATTTTTTTACGAGTCTATCTTATCGTCATTCAGCATACTTAGAAAGAAAAATCCCTGCAGTAGTAGTATAACAGTCAGTGGCAAAACAACAGCCTTGGTGTCTGCTTTCACTCTTTGCCCAAAACGATGTATATAGTAGTCTGTTTGAGGATGATGTTTTGCCTTAGAAAACATCTCCTCCGTTGTTTAGTAACAGCAGCAGAGTCCCTGGTACAATTTTTATTAATCTTTTTTAACATTAAGAGGCATTATAGTGTGCAGATCATCTCAGTGGAATAATGCACTGGTGCAGAGGAGCACTAAATCAAATGATAAATTGAGTGTAACATCGATTATGTTAGATATGCATAGAAATATATACATTTGATGGTCATTATGACACATGAATGTTCAAGATGAAAAGTGAAAAATACATTCAAGTTCTGTATATGTGAAAAACTGACAATGATCTGTAATTTGCATCTAGCATTAAATTCTATAAATCTGCTGCTGTTTTCAGCATTGAAAACCTGATTCTAAATGGAAAGGTCATTATCATTATTAAGTTTTATAAGAAAATCAGTACGTGTACTAGTATCTATTTAATAACTGAGACATCATGAATGTCAGACTTAACACACTTTGCTGGGTGCTAATAACTCTTTAAGTGTACCCTTGACTCTAGTCGAAGGCAGTATTGGAATTTTTATATTATCTGAACTGCCTGGTAGCATTTAAAAGTACTTCCATAATAGCCAGGTAAAAATATAGTGACTTCACACAACTTTACCTGATTTTGCTCCAGTTTCAAAGGTTAAGCTAAACTCCTTGCCCTCCCCAGCCGGCTTGTCTGAGAACTGGATGTGCAGGCAGCTGAGTCACAATGGACCTGTCCTACTTAACCATTCCCTCATTTTTGTTGGAGCATACTGTGCTTCCTGAGAAAAGTATGTGTCAGTAATGACAACAAAATGAAGTCTTTTGTACCCAAAATAAGTGCCTGGCAAAACGATATTTGCATCAGTGTCAAATTGCTTTTTGAAATGTCTTGGTGGAATGGTGTTATCTAAATACAATATATATATTCATTCAGCATTTTTAAAACTTTTGTAATTCTTGCGTTATATTATCTCTAATTCAAGTCCAGTGTTAAGTTGATACAGCTTGTTTCTTTTCCTATTATATATTTAAATTAAAAATTGGAGATGTAGTTTCTATTAATGAGTTTTGTAGGGGTCTTTTAGTATTATATCCCTAGGCGAGTTCCTTACTTGATATGAAGCCCTCATAAGAGGTGCTTGTGCACTTGATTAATTCATAAACGATGTTGAGAGCTGCATATTTACACAATTCTTGTTAAATCATAGAAGTCTGTTATTTCTCTGTACAACGTATTACCAGTTGTGATGCCAGTATTTATTCACCTAATCACACTACTCTACAAGTCTCATATTTTCCAAGTATTCTCAGCTACACAACATTCACCTCCTGTGGTAAAGGTCAAGGTCCCTTGGCAAAATTTATATCAGCTCTGAAACAAAACATACAGACAAAGAAGATTCAGTTTGCTGAAAAAATAAAATCAACAAAAGCAAATGAGTAGCCAAAAACACAAGAAAGTTTCATATCACTGAAGAGAGCATTTAGCAGCTAATAACAGTCCAGTATTGATCTACATAAGATATGACAGCACAAATGTATTGATATCTGTAGATGCTTACTCAAACTTTGGGATGATGGGAGGTAAGGTCAGTTACAAATGTCTATGAAGGTTGCAACACTATTTCCTGGCTGATAAAAGTGTAAGTAAGTCTATTGGAAGAAAGACCAGTGAATAAAAATCCAGAATTTTCTTTCAACTACTTTGTGCAGACTAGAAGCAATGATTTCATAACAAAACAAAGATCACTGACCACTTGGCAACATCAGCTGAGAATTCACCAGTATTTGAGAGTGAAGTTAACAAACTGGTTTGCCAGGATATTGAAGGAAGAGAACATAAATGGGCAAGACCACTGCTATAATACACTCCCCTGAAAGCCACACTGTTGTTGTCTACATATTGCAATATAAAGCTGGACCTTATTTATTTCTGTGCAAACAAGATGAAAGTTATTAACAGATTGCACACCATTCATTTGAAAGACACAACTTGTTCCATATTGTTACAGTTGATATAACAGGAACTCTGTTGCCCTACAGGGATAAAATCACATGAGAATCTTTTTCTTAATGGCTGTAGGCCTTCAATTTACTCCTCATTCAGGAAGCAGAAGAAATTAGTTGGCTTTCTAACCTTGTGGGCAAATACCTTTACCTCAGAGGAGGATACCTGGGGTTCTCACTTCTAATCTGCAAAATACATTCACTTTTTGTAAATATGCGGTGTTTGTATTTTATTTTATTTTTTAATGCATAAATGATTCTTAAGGCACAAGGAGAAAGCCAAGTTGCTTGGTTGATTCCTAGTTTCTAAAGCTTTCTTTTTTTTTTTTTCTTTTTTTTGTATTTTATTGGCCATTCACTTCTTTTTATCTTATTATGGTACAGGGAATTCAAGAAAATATGTCAGCAGTATTTAAATGAAGAAGCTTAACATGGCCAAGACTTTGATTCGTTATGTATGAATGGGTCAGACCACCCTGACACCTGGAAATATATTTCCAGATTATATCATTTATCTCTCCTTTTGTGGTTAAAATGTTTAATTTTGAACTTTGTTTTAATCTGGGATCAGTTTCTTCTCCTGCTCTAAATAAGCACAGGAAAATTTTACGTAATGTAGGTTTCTTGCTACTCCACCTTTCAGCCATTTCTCAAACAATGAATGCTCAATGTGGTCAGCTTGGTTGTAAACTGTGTTAAAATAAGAAAAAGTCCTGGCACTGGTAACACTAAGCTTAAAAAGAAAAAAATGCACTAGGTACTTTACTTTGAAGATGTAAAACATAAGCAAGATCAGTTAAAAAGTAAAACAAAAATAATAATAAAAAAAGAAGCCAAAACTGATAAATGAAATTGAAGTAGATCCAACTCCTTGTGTCAGAATATGTGAAAGCCAACTAAATTGTAGGGCTATACTCAGATAAAGTCTTAAGGATGGGCCTAACTGAGCTCATGAACAGCTGTACCAACTCAAGTGGGACCACTCGATTTCTTGGAGACGTGTGTGAATAAGGCACTTCACCAAATCAAGGACATAGTGCAAGAAGAATACAGTGTCAGTTTATAACAATCATGCTCCCCAGGAAGGAACTTTTGTCTGTGAAAAAGAAGTGTTGTTACCAAGGCTGCGTACGATCGGGCTGCACAGTATTCTTTGTTTCAACCCACTAGGGTGCTGTCTTTTCCCATATTATTACTGTTGCATGCTCTGCAGTAATTTAACATCCCAGAAAGCTAATAGTTCTCCTTAAATTGTAGCCTGCATACCATTACTGATAGTTACAGTAGAGTGAAAAGTCTATTTGCACACTACACATCCTATAGTGGGTTTTTTTGCAAATCAAAGAACATCAATGGAAAAACACTTCATGCCAAATGTCTCAGAAGTACTGGATCAAGTTTAGCCTCTGAGGTATGCAGCAGAAATCTCTTTGCAATTGATGGGTGATGCTTCTGCTTATATCAGTAATGAGGTACCAAATATAGTCTATTGCATAAATAGTACCACAGATACTTCAAAAAGGGGCAGAGCACAGTCCCTATTGCATCTGCTTTGTGCCACCTCAATAGCATAAAGAAACTTAAAGCACCTTTGTGCAGGAGTTCTAGTACACAATGTGTATCTGGCACTACACTGACAGCTTTAGACCCCCATCAGAAAATAGAGTTTAATAGGGAAAATAGGAAAAGATGCTGTTTTACTGCTTTACTGCTACTCCTTAGCACTGCTCTAGCACAGTTTAGTTGTAAGAGCATGTGTGGAAAGCTATACTATGGTCTAAAGTTAGCTTATAGTTTGTTGTACACACAGTACTCCATGATTCCGGAGTGCTCCAGTTATACATGTCCAAGCAGTGCAGCAGGGACACTTGCTTTGATTCTTCTGCTAATACCATCTGACACGGTGCCCTGGGGGGGCCTGCTGGGAGGCTGGGTATTCCTGAACTCTTAAATGGTCAAGCTTCAGTTTCACATGTCACCATACGGATGGAAGACTAAGCAAAACATAACAAGGCTTGCATTTAGAAACATAAAAAGGAGCTGACATCCTGCTTAACTGCTTTCACAGAGATCCAACAGAGAAATGAACACAAATTGGAAACTTCTACGACAAAAGTAAAACTATGGTCTTCACAT
Organism: Nestor notabilis; assembly: GCF_000696875.1. NCBI lineage: Eukaryota > Metazoa > Chordata > Aves > Psittaciformes > Psittacidae > Nestor > Nestor notabilis. Next base: position 39,850 of record NW_009922287.1, on the reverse strand, counting down.
TGACAGATTCAGGCCATGATCCTGCCCCAAATTTCCATCAAAACAGAAATATGTGGTAATGGAACACTGAATGATTATTCGCATTACAGTACAGGACTGACATGAACACTAAGAAATCAAGACTGATAGTGAGGAGAAGGCTTCGGTGGCTGCTCCAATCAGTTGTCCAGGTGTTGTAATCTGGGACTGGGACACAAGGACCTGTACTTGAAATAATATCAGCTGTGTTTCTATACAGCTTTGTAATCTACTATGTGGTGTAGACGTAACTGACAGTAAAAAACCCCCACCTTTATGTCTTTACTTTCAGCAGTCCTCCAGCTTATATACCAGGTGAAATTATGAAATTGTCAGTTGTATACTGAATGTCTTAACAGTACTGAAATGTCCTTGAAAAAAAGTCACATCACAACTCTTCTGATTATTTATGCTGCCATAGCTAAACTGTTCTATTACCTCTGCTTAGGGTGCATCCAGGTTTTTAATTTAGTGTCCTGTGGAGAGTTTTCCTGGTTCTGGTTTGCTTTGTACTTACACCTGGAGACTTGCAGCATGCACTAGAGACACTGCTGGTAGACTCTGAAAAGTCTCCTTGGTGAAAACACAGTTGTAGCCTTGCAAGGCCCTCCAGCATTTTGCTTCCTGCACATGTACAGTGCATGACCGGGCCAGACACATGCCCTGAATTCCTGTGAAGGTATTGTGCAGGCATAGGGTCCTAGAGCAAGAACACAGCTTCCTAAATCAAAGCCTAGACTTTCCTCTCTGCACTACTCCATATGACAACATAAACATGCCCATAAAGCCATTTCAAGTTCCTCAGCACTTCAGTTAGCAGTGTAGACAGTGTGGTTGGGTCTGGGAATGGACTGAAAATCACCATCATTGCTATTGTATCACCTCTGCCTGCAATATTTTCAATGTGACTAAGCAAGACAATGTGTCTGTATTAACATTAGCAAATTGTGTGGGGCAAAAGGAGCAGATCTCTGGAGTTAAACAGTTGATTCTAAAGACCTAAATTCTTCACTATACACCTGTGTATTTTTTGCTTCAGATTAGCCCTAATTTGGTCACATGAATTGACTGCTCTTTTGTGGCTGGAGAACATTAGGTATGCTCCTAGATGCATCTCAGGGTACCATGCAAACCTATATACACTTTGAAGTACCCCAAATGAAAGGTGAGGTAGCCAGAATTTTGCCTAAACCACTGGGTTAGGCAGTCTGTAAATGAAAAAAATAAATCTCTTCAACCATGACTCTTGAGCACCATGGGGAATGGCAGGATCAGCACGAGAGGGCGACTAGCACTTGGACTTGTTAGAAGATTATGAATCAGAAACTTTAGTAATGCACGTGACAGCAGGTAAATGGAATAATAATCACCAAATCTTTCTTCTCTCAGACACAATCACCAGTTATCTCAGACCATTTGTTTTGACAACACTAAAAACTGGGAAAAAATAAAATGGAAGGAGCGAATGCTAAATCAAATATTTAAAGAAGGAACTTGCAGCTTCCTATGTGTATTTTCTTCTCCAAACATTCCCTGTTTTAGCCACCTTTTGGCAATTCTCAGTTACCAGTACTGGATTATGGAAAATTTAATTCAATGTGAGTGATAATCCATCTGCAAAAATGCACATTTTTTTCAACAAATAATGGAAATGGGAATGTCCATATGTTTGAATGTCCCAGAATATAACCAGTCGGTCCATTAAAGGATAAGATTAATTAGATAAAGTTTGAATTTGGCCAGGAAAGCATTTAATTCTGAAGATGAATCAAGAGAGACAAAAAATGCAGCGGGAAAATTCTTGGCTCTCCTCAAGTCAATTGGAGCTTTCAGAGAAACCAGGACTTCATCCTGTATGTTTTGTTTTTCTTCACATGTCAGTTACCTGCATACAACATAAATACGATGTGGTCAGAGAAGTGTACAGTGAATGGCTGAAACAGTTAACAAAATCAATAAATGTGGGGAAAGTAGATGAAAACATAAACCAGACTGAGATATTTTTTCCAGACCAAGATTTTTAAGTCTTCTGTATTTTGTCATTTGTTAAACCACAAATAGTTATAAACAGAGCTGTAGTTCATAGAGTCTTTGTTTCTAACATAAACAAGGTATAGGGCATAGCTCTGTATGTCAGCCAAACATGACTGTAAGTTACAAAAATGATATATATGTATAAAAGAAGTGTCAAACCCTAATTGAAAAATTGTACTTGCACATGATTAAATATAAGGAACACACTTTACTCTAGAAAGGTGGTAAGTATTTAACAGAAAATAACTCAGATTAAATTAATGCATGCATTATACTGTATTTGTGAAATAATTCAATTTATTAAAACTCAGAAACTGGGGAAGTTTGCATCATTTAGGTATCACTATTCATACTGGTATGTCTGCCCTAGTTGAGAAAGCTTATACTTATAAGATTTATATTGAACATATGCAACTTTTAATTTAACTAGATCTAGAAGCAGAATAACAAACTGTTAAATTGGATCAAAGATACAGAATAATTTATTTTTTTTAACAGACAAGCTTTGTACAGGCACTATCAGGAATAATATTTTTCCTCTAAAATGGCTGTATTTCTTAATAACCAGGTCATATCATAAAACCAAAAATTTGTAAAATACTAATTTAAATACTGTTTTTTTTCACTTTATTTACTTTTTCTTAAAATAACATTTTTTTTAACATTATGAACGTTTACTTTCAAATTATTACTTTAAATTCTTTTGGAGTTTGTTATTTAGACCTCAAAAGAAATAAAGCTCTCAGAAACGTGTGTTTGGCTTCCAGTGTTTTGGTGTGACAGACTCCTTTAGCTGCACATGGGTCACAGCAGTCACTGTGGTAAACAATGTTCCAAACTTCCAAAGCCTGCAGAGGTCAGTATAGCAACATCAACAAGAAATTATATAGCTTCGCTGAGTAGATTAACAGTCACAAATATTTATTATTAAAATGCAAAAATCACGTATGGTTCTGGCTGTTACCATAACTGGGGGACTGCTATGGCATGTAATGGTTATTCCTGTGAACCTCATATCATGTCACAGATGCTAAAAATTTTAAAGATATATTTCTGCGTTTGCATTTGATAATTGTAAAGGGGTTAAATATCTTTTTCTTAAGAGTGTTTGAAAAAAATTGGATGGGCATTAAGGAAAACTTACGCACACTCTTTGGAAGCTGTCTTTTCTGTGTTGCCCTGTCAGTGACCTCTGCTGTGACATTGAAGAAATACCCTCCTTGTTGGTGAGAAGTAATTTGCTTCAATAGCTCTTCTGCCCCAGACATGTATAAAAAGGAGACTGTAAACATATACCCGTGTTAGCTTTGGCGCTGACGGAGCTGACGCCATCAAAGTCATTTGGAGCAGAACTTTCAGATGTTTGTGACACACTAGGCCAGGATGAATAATCCGAACAATAAATGTCAAGCTCCAAGCTCAGTGCAATGAAATGTCCAAAACTCAAAGGAAGTGACAGATGAATAGTGCTAATCATATGAACAATACCATATTAATTTTATTTACCCTCTTGGCCAGCTTTTCTTGACCTGCTCTCTCAGGGCTCTATAAAGCAGTTACATTAGTGTTTCACTGCACATTCTCAATTGTATATTAAAGAATAAGCAGATGTTCAGACATGACCTTGGGGTCCACAGAGAAAGATTTTGAGAGACACCAATTTGGCTTAAATATATGTGATTTACTTCCTTCACAGTACGCCACATAGTTAGGGCAAAAGCAGATAGATGATACCCACACCACAAAATTACTCCTCCCAAAGAAAGCTTTTTATAAATATAGTATTTTTTCTTTCGTAAATCTGCAAAAATCCAGGGTGAGCTTTTTGTCTCATCAATACACAATATAAATTCTTGTCTCAACTGTGCCCCGTAACGTTAGTTTTGCAAGGTGGACACTGAGATGTTGAAAGTGGTTCTGCATTTATTTTTTTCTTTTCCCTGTGGACATTCATATAATGCAGGTCTTCATATACTAACACCTTCACGGTTTCTCTAAACAAAATGTGATTTTGCTCAAAACTGAGAAGCTTCAGCAAAACCAACTGAAATAGAGAAACCATCCTGAATATGAGTGATGGGTCAGGTGCTTTGCTACTTCTATTTATGCACCTCTACTTGAACTTAAAGAAAATTTTATGCAGATCTGTGGCAGTGGGAGGATTACATTTGGCTTTTCTTGGCCTTGAGAGACCCACTCTGAAATGCACATTTCTCTATCCATGCATCTATACAATCACATAGAAATTAAATAGAGTTGATGCCTGCATAAGTCCAAGGCAGCAAAGTAAAATGATAAATGACTAAATGTGTCTAATTTCACTTATTGTCTCTGCAAACCTATGTTGTCGTACTAGTAAAGATTCATTAAATTAGTAGTGTTTACTTACGTGCTATTTGCTCTAAGGTTTTAGTTATCATGTTCTGCGACATAAGAAAGCCATGGGTTTGGGTATCCAAAGCATCAGGAAGATTTAATTTAACCTCATCTATTCCCAATCAAAAACTACCCCTGAGAAGCTGATAAGAGCCAGTTAGAAATTTAATGGGTTCGAGGGAAGTCACAGAGAAAAAGTTTAAACTTATATATTAAATCCCAACTTCTACTGAAATGGCTTGTTGCTTGTAGCAGCACTAGCATGACACTGAATCAAGTACCTGCTCCATGCAGTTCCTGCAAAACCAAGTCTAAAGATTTCTTTCTCTGCCACACTCATAACAATCTTTCTGAGAAAGACGAAGAAACATCATTCACAACCCATGTCCTGATACTGTCAGTGTTGTTTCCCTTATATATTTTTAAAAGAAATGTATTTTGCCACTGAAAAGAGGAGACAGGAACGTGTATACTATACGTTAATGCTTTTAAAAAAAAACCCACCTCAGTTTTTTACTAAAACCAACATATTTAAAAATTAGAGGAAGCTTAAACAGACTGATTCACAGACTTTAATTTTTAAATATTATATGTGCTGAAGGGAAAAGCAAAAACTTTTCTAAAGTAACCGTAAACTATCTTCCTTTTCAACATCCTATTTATGCATGGTGGATCTCAGACCAGCTAAAGGAACAGCATAGATAAAGGAATTTTGGTCTGAACCTGGAATAAAGTACTTGAAATAATAATAATAACAATAAAAATATAAGTGACTTGAAATTCAAACAAGAAAGGTAAAAACATACAGGCTAGACCTGGTAATACAGATCTTATCCTCCCTTGCTTATTATTCATTTATTTCTCCCTGTGCAGAATGGATACAGAGTGGAGATGAAGGACATCATCTGAGCTGAAGTGCTTCATCCTCACTTTGCACAGACATGCACAGCTGTTCCTAGTTCTAATTAATTAAACTCAGTCCTGTAAAACAAATGAGACTTAAAACATTTGTGATTTCTGTAGGTTTAGACTAACTGTAGAAGAGAACATCAAAACCTTATTTCTCTATTCATCATCATCACTGTATTTCTCACAGTATCAATGGCTTCCATCAAACCTCAGAGGACTGATAATTCCAGTTGGTCTGTTTTTCAGGTCTTTTTCATTCCCTAAACATTAGCAGTAACATTGTGATTTTTTAAGTCAGTCTTCCAATTGTCCCTTACTTCTCCTCTGAAACTCAGGATCCATGGGGAGGGGACAGAATCCTCTAGAAAATCTGCAACCCCAGGAGTGCATCTTTATTTCTTCTAGAGCAAAGTATATTTGCTGAGCCAACAATGAAAGACTGAACTGTTGGTAATGCAAGGCTGGGACGGGTACGTTCAAATATTTTCAAGAAATAGTAGTACCCTAACTCACCAGTAGGCTGCCACTGCCTACTGAAAAAAAGCACCACATTCAGCCTGTCCTCAGGGAGTCTGTAGCAGAAATCCCACTGTCTTCAGAAGAAGGATGAGATGTGAGCACATGTTTTCCAATTCCCTGGAAAGATCTTTGGTAGAAGATGAAACCAAAATCATCATGTAGCCTTACTTCTTCCTAAAACTTGCCAAAATAATGTCCCTTTCTCACACTCACTTTTAAGAGAAGTTTAAGAATCTGCCAAGAAAAAAAGGTGTCAGAAACAGCTAATGGAGGCAATAGGTACTTTTAATATAATAAAAAACCAAATATATTGAGTAGTTCCCAGTCTCTACACAAAACAACTGTGTGATCCCCATGGACATTTGGATAAATATAACTCTTTAATAAAATCGAATACTTGTACAATGGTTACATGCAACTGTACAAGTAGCATCCTGGACCACACAGCAGAAAATATCATACTCTCAATATTATATGAAAGGTGAACATTTGCTGCACTATGTAGAAGATATCCTCATTATATGCAATTGCAAAACTTATTTTCCCCTTACTACCCTAATTTGTTTGGGGTTTTTTTCTTAATTTTTAAAATTCTCCATTGCCTTTAATTAGCTTCTCTCTGAAATCACCAACCAGGTGAAATTAGAGCACTTTTTAAGTTTAAAAACCATAGTTCGATCTTTTCAAACTTTTTTTTTTAGTTGAGCTTTATTCCCTGAGGCCAAATCTTCCCTGCTCTTACTCATGAGAGTAGTTCTGTACACTTTAGTGAGGAAGCTTTTTAGAGGAAGGCAAGCTTTGACCCTAATGGGATGTACCAAGCGTACCAAGCCTCTTCTAAATATGCACATAAGAATTATGATACAAATCCTCACTGAGGGAAATGAGCAGTGTTCTTAAGTCAATGAAGTTAAAGCTGTTTACAAGCACTGAATATTTTTCCTCGTGTTTTCAGACTTCACAAGTGTTCACCAAATATTTATCACATATGAAATACTTCATTTTTGCTAATGCCATTTCTATTCCTTCATTTAAAAACTCATCGTTATATAATTAATAGCAGTGACTCAGTCCTCACTCCTATGACAGGAGCAAATTTTACCTCAAATTTTAAGAGAAATCATTTGGGTGGTCTCTATGACATGACGTATCCTTAAGTGTTTCATTGTTAATTAAGAAATTAAGAAACAAACCGTTAGAGGAATATGATAAAAGATATAATTAGCTGCAAAACAATACAGCTATGAGCTTTAAAATGTTCTACTGGAGCTCTGGAGCTGGAGACAGTCATGTCCTTGTGATATTTCAGTGACAATTTCTATTTTAAGTGTCAAAAACAACTCTGCTATCTGGAGCAAGTAGTGTAGTATTCTCTCCTTTTAATATTCTAATCGTGAGGTGTAAAGTGAAATGGTTGCACAGTGTAATGGTGGTAAAGAAGCTGAGTGTCAATGAGACGGGAAAGGTGACAGACACGGAATGAGTCCCCAAGGTGCTCTCCAAGTGCATTGGATAAAGATTCCCCTGGGAAATTTTTCTCATTAGTTCTCAGACACAGTTCAGTAATTCAATAGCACCAGGTTACCATTAGTCACAAGACCAAAATATGTTACTTTCCATGCTTTAGCTCCTTAATTTGTATATGCCATTTTATGAGAGAAAATTATGAGATTGTCTATCATTCAAAGTTAAGTTCGTATGTTGTTTACATACCAGAGTATGATCCATGACAAGAAGACTCTGACTATCCCATTACAAAAGAGCATACAAATTAAACAGAAAACAGACACTTTTTTGATATTTGCAACTGCATTAATGAATGATTGCATTGTAGAAACATGAGAAAGACATTGCAGATTGACTTTCTACACTAGTATCGGAAAAATTAGTTATAGTTTGAGAGGTAAACCTAAAATTATAAACAAGTAAAAAATGAAAAAACACCCCACCTGCTAGATTGTTTCTGTGGATATTGCCAGGTTAAAATAATTTTGTCTGCTTAAAGATGAAATGTGTATGTATTCAGTTAATATGATGGGGAAAGTAGCTAAAAAGTTTGATGGTTAGCTAATTTTATGTGTAATTACTCTGTGAAAATGTTAAACTGAATAGGTTATTCTCGACATTTTTTTTCTATGCAATAAAAAATGTACTTACTTCTGTGCCATCAAAGTTAACTGCACTCCCACTCAGCACTCGAAGGGATAATGGCTGGAGGTGTTGTCTCTCTCATTACCCACCAGGGTGGAAAGAAAGGAGTATCCGTCCCCAATGGTCATTTAAAACCTCATTCTTATATTAAAAAAAGTGATGACAAAACCCAGAACACATGAAAATGAGACACACAAACATTATATATTTTACCTGTAAAAGATTAGCTTATCTTTTTATGTATCCGTGTATGTGCTCCAGAACATTCTAATTTAGTTTTCACTCCTGATTAATGTATGTAGCACTCGTCACCGCACCTTGCACTCATTTAAAAGACAGAAGCTACAGGTAATTACTGTGCCTAAAGTAGTTCAGGAAAGTACAGACATTTCAGCTTTCCAAAAAAAAGGGATGCATTCTCTGTAAGCTTTTTCAATTTATTTGATTTTGTTTTATGGAGTGTATGTCTGTTGTGTTTTTGGTTTTGTTTCTTCCCCACCCCACCCCCACCCCCTTATGAACAGTGTACAGCATATAATATGAGAAACAGAAAAATATTTGCAAATAATTGTCTGACTTGAACAAAAAGTATTGAAATCTGTCAGTCAATAGGTGCTTCATTTTCAACCCGTCAGTCTGGTGAGAGCTTGATCTTTTACTGCAGTCAGATCAAAATCATGCACCTGAGGTGTCTCATTTAGACTACAAAATCAACTTATTAGTTGATTTTCCTTAACAAGAGGAATTATATCCCTAACAAAATTATGTCTTATGCAGTAAATAGGACTCACTGCTTTATGACTAGATTTCGATATGCTTATTGTTGTACTGCAAAAAGGCCATATGTTAGGTGCTGTGGTATCTGTGCCAAATAAATCATCGAGAGCCAGTTCCTATTAATCTTACTCACATATGTTATTGTGCTGAAGTTGGATGTTTTACTTCCATGATTAAAGTGAGAATGGTGCTTCAGAATGGCAGTTTTCTAGAAGCGTGAATTCACCTGTTTCATATATATTATTTTCTATAAAGCTGTGCGCTGCACTCTCCAAATGAAGCTCTTTTAATTGAAAATGTTTCTATAACTCTTTAACACTAAGCTCTCTCCAAACTAATGATCAAGCTCCAAATAAATATGCCAAATACTTATGATATTATTTATGTGCTATACACAAGCTCATCACTGACTTATGAATTGTAAATATTTATAAGTGGCTCATATTAAAGTAGTTGTCAACTGCAGCTACAGTACTTCACCTTCTGTCACTCCCAGGTATCAAGGGGGCTGATTCAATCACTCTCTTGTCAGGCTACCTTTCTTCTCCTGAATACCCAAATCCCTAAACACAACAAAATATAAATGAATGAAAAGTGCTAATGATGCATCATTACCAAGAGGTATCAAGTTTTTTAAGGTCCTTTGCTGACTAAATTTTAAATTAGCACAATTATTCAGAGCATTCCCCAAGGCTCCATTCATTATGCTTAGCCGCTGAGCTGAGGCACACTGCAAACGAAATATATATTACTGCCCACATGTCTGTCTGCATTCTTGGAGTAGGAAAACATGTAATATCTACTTGAAATGGTAAAACTCAAGAGTTCATAATATAAAATATTTTTGTGTATGGAAAGGCATATAAATGTGCATGCATTGTAGCGCTGATGATATTACTGTGTTTCTATTAGTGCTCTGTTACCTAAAATGTATTTATGGTCCTGAAAGATCCTGAATAACATAGACAGGCACTTAAAGACTGACTATTTTATTGAAAATGTTGATTAAACTACTTCTCAACACAGCAATTTTAATTTCAAGTGAAATGAAAAGACTGCTGAAGCCAGGAATCAGAATGTCTCTGGTACTGACTAAACCTCTCAGAAGCTTATGGTACACAGTGGATTTTTTTTCCCTTTGACCCTGTCATCAGGAAACAGATCTGAGTGGACACTTCTCTGCTAAATGTATTGGGAAGCCTGGATATCAGATCTTTTTGAATTCCCAGTAATAATGACCTGTGTTACATCTACCATTTATGTCAAAATTTGCTTTTCTTCATGAGTAAATGAAGAGTCTTAAGTCTTTGCTCATTAAGATGTTTAACAGTTCTCTGAAGACTAAGGAAGGTAACATTGACATGACAGATCCTTCCTGGATTTTCCACAAACATCAATTTGATGCATGCAGCAATATTCTTGGTGCTATTCCTTGTAAAACACTGTTGTATTTTTTAGAAGAATAACAAAACAACTAGTCCTTTACACCCACACTGTAGGTTAATAGAAAAAGAAGAAACAGGTTTTCCTTTTTTGTATATCACTGCCTACATGCAAGTGATACACACATGGACACACCAAACTACACAATTTGACAGCTCTTCCAGTAAAATGCAGTGCCCGTTTGTCCTCACACAGATGAAAATAGGTATATTCATAAGAGAAAATTATTTCTGCATGTATCTAGCTGTGAAGTCCTGAGCTGCTTTTTTAGCCCAATGACATCACCACACACAAGTTGGGCCCCACAGCACAGATGTGCTTTCATGTGCAGTGATATCACTTTCACTAAAACACTAAAGGCATGACTTTCAAGCAGTTTTAAAATTCAGATCAGTTCTGCCCATATTTAATCTAGACATGTTGGTTTAACACCAAGCCAAGCCAGACCTTTTAATGTTCAGTGGCCATGATATAAAATTCTTCACCGTGTTGCACCAATAAATTCAGAAGTGCAGTGTAATTTGCTATAGTCAAAGTGACTGTTGTGAAATTTTAGAAAGAGTTTAAAGCAACCCTCTTTTTGTGTCTTACCACAGTACTTCGGTACTTTGAACTTTTTTTTCCCCCACAACAATTAACAGTGAGGGCAGGATAATCTATGGCTGCTTGTTTTGATCAGGTTGAGATCAGATTAAAGGTAGGCTGCAAAACGCCATCGGACTCTTCCTGAGTTAGAAACAGTTTCACTGTGGAGTTATTTAGGAGTTGTTTAAAACAAACAGTGGAAAGAAAGTGCCACTTGACACTGACAGCAAGTATCTCTGTTCATTTTGCATTGTCAATAGCACCAGTGGTAGCACTATTCTTTTGACAGCTAAAAGCAGATGTGTGGGTTAAGTATGGGAGCAATTCAAATGTCCATAGTAAACTGCAGGGGGGCAGAGAGAGCTCAGAGAGCAGCAGCTTTAAAGTAATTGACTAATACAGTAAGGATATTAAAGTCATTTAGTGCCAAAAGGGAACACACTGATCCTTGACCCTGAGCCACTTTGGAGTAATCTAGTATTCAATCCAGCGTGTAATGACTGCCAGGCCTGTCAATCCTCCGGGCTCTCCAGTCAAATGCCTGTGGCTACTATTGGCTTATGGTAAAAGGACAAAAATGCAAGGAAATGCCTCTCAATCAGGCTATGATGTGATAATGTTATTGCTCCAATGTATTCTATATTGTCCCTGCATAGTTTAATCTGTTGAGATCCATGTCAAAAATTGCCCTTGTTCCCCAGAGGTCTTTACTCAACCTTTTAGTAATACAAGTGGATTTGAAAGGAGAGGGGTAACTCTCTTGATGAATTGTTTCCAGTTAATATAAAAAATAAGAGGTCAACTGTGGCTTAAAGGCTAACTGTGGAAGGTATAAATTAGAATAAGCGTGCTAGTAATCTGATTAGTAAAGCCTTGCTTTTCATTTACCCCAGTGGGTAAAATATTTTACAATAAATAATATTGACATAGAAATCTATTTACATGAGTGACACAACTCCTGTGAAGTTTAGATGCTGAGAGGACTTTCGGCTGGGAAGCAATAAGAACAAAAGGCTCACTTGCTTCACTTGTCCTTAAAACTTCTGCAACTACTGGGAATCTCATATTTCAAATTAGGCACCTCACATTTGAAAAATATAATTATTGCTACAGGCTGAGTAGTCCACTTGAGCTTGAAAGAAGGAAATTGCAATTTTTTGTTATTTTGATTTTGCTAATTAAAACAGGGAAAACTGACCCATATAGATTCTCTAAAGTTAAAAAGTCAGAATGGGATAACAATTATGCAAATCTCAATGCATGGCTGAAAGAAGGTTCTTTATATTTCATTATATGATCTCTGCTATTTCCTGACCCCACTTTCTATGTGCTGTACATAAATTTTGGGAAGGAAGAAGCTCAGGTGATAGTGATGCTCCCCTTATTTTTAGAGAACTGGGAGGTTATATAACAGGCACTTTGCCTAATTTTGTACTGTATGATTCCACAAAGCTCTCCACAGGGATGGTACAGTACAAAAAGGAAAGAAAGAGAGAACATCTCCTGAGAAATATCTTGCTTATAACTTTGAGATAACTTCAGTGTCAAAAACAAATGACTTTCTTCAAAATTCTGCCTGTCCTCTCTCAGTTCAGTGCTCCAAAGTCATTATTCCATGTAAGGTTCTATTTATAAAACCGTTTTCCAGCCTGTACATACTCTTTACACTTGAAAAATTATGGTTTTGCAGACAGTTTTAGGGGGTGAATCAGAGAGAGAGGAAAATTGTCCTTTTGTGCTCACTGAATTCCCTGGCCATGGGGGTGGAAGCACATGCAATGCAAACTGTGATCCCATCAGGAGACGGCTGGCTGCGTTCCAGTGGGTCTCTTCACAGGAGGTTTTATCACAAGCTGTTGTTTTCACAGGAGAAAAAAAAAAAAAAACAAAAAAACAAAAGGAAAGTCTGCAAGCAACCTAACCTGAAGCAGGGTATGACAAAAGTGTCGTGTTATTGCTCTGTAATGGCAATTAGTGAGCTTCAGTGCCACATAAATGGCTGTAGCCTACAGTTTGGCAAAGCAGAGTCTTTGCAGAGTCCCACAGGAGCAAGTTCTCTCTTTGCTTGGGATGCTCTTGGTATGGTAGTGACAATCCAAAAACTGTGTTCACTGCTACCCATATTCTCTTTGAGCAATCTCTTACATCACTTTTCCTCCCAGATTGCTGTGTCTCTTTCCCCCTTAACTGATAATCCTTACATCAGCGTGGGCATCCAAGGAATACTTCATCTGCGGTGAATCCAGATGGGTCATTTAAATGAATTTCACTCCTTTACATTTCCAAAAGGAAGGTAAACATGAACCCACATGGGTTTGCACCTATCAGCCGTACAAGCAGTGCCACAGCAGCACCTACCAGCTGGTGTGGAAGATGCTTGAACCAACGCTCACCTTCTAGATGGGAAAAGAGTGTACAGTCACTGTTAGCCACCTGGGACTAGGGGGCGCTGTCCGTTCTAGGTTCAGCTTCCTCCTGCTGTGTTAGTGACAGTTGGGGTACTCAACACAAGCCCTGGTTATTCAGGGACAGAAGAAAAAGAAGAGCCCAATGCCTCCCCTGACACAAGTGCAGGACAGTCTCTGTGATATGACATGCTCACTGCCAGGCACCTGTCTCCTTTCTATTGTTTACCACATCTGTAAGGACTAGTACATTTGTTCTTCTCCAGTCATCACCAGGAGCAACATTTTCCCCTTCTTCATTACTATTGAGGGAGAAGAGATGAGTGACATCTTCCACAGCTTCTCAGCCTGAGTGGGGATTAAGAAGATCAGCACCCTTTGCAAAGTCTGACGAGGCCATCTAGGTAGCAGTTATCAAGATTTCATGGTCCCACCCTTCTTTTGCCTTCCAAAAGAGCTGTGCCTTTTTACCTCCTTTCAATATAAAAGTGTGAATAACTAATTTTTAATACGGGTGCAGTTGTGTGAACGCAGAAGGAAACACTTATCAGAAAAAACTTTGAAGACCTTTGCTCTAAGATTCACAGTTTAAGTGTAGTCAGGCATGAAATTCCTTTTTTTTTGAGAGAACTGTGTTCTGTGGGTATTTTAACTGCCAACTCACCATCACAGCCTCAGTCTATTGACCATTTCCTGTCACTCAAGGGGTCTGGAGTGCCTGGAAAGTGCTCAGAATGTTGGTGTTTAGAGCAATGATATTTAGTGAGGTATGCTTTTAAACTACAAGAAGAAAGGAGGGAAACTTTTAGAAGGTGCAAGAAAATTCATGCTGTTCCTTAACTTACTTGAAACCAGAAATGCCTTGGAGCTGATAGGTACCCACAAACCATTTCAAAATGCAGGTATCTCAGCTCTAATACATCCTTCTTTGTTTCTGTTCCAGGATGATTGTGTTTTTATTTAAATTTCAGACATTAAGAGCAACTCTAAAGCCACCTGGACTCCTAAGGGCCTGGATGTTTTTTAAGTGAATCTGTAGTCATACCCCCTGCTGCCTCCCTCTTACTAAATTAGTGTTGTTCTGCAGCCTATGAGAGGAAGAAATCTTGTCTTTTGCACTCCCCTTTTAGGTGCATTTGAAACCATTAGTACCATTTTGTAAACAGATTTTGAGATGACAGTGCAATCTTTTCAAAGCAGGGCTTCAAACACAGACACACACACGCAAATGCATGCATGCACGCATTCCACTTTTATGACTTTGGAATAAAAATGCAAATGAATTTATTAGCTTAAGCATGGCACCAAATAGAAATTTATGCACATACATTTAAAAAACAGACCCCTTGAAAATAAAGCAGTTGCAGCCTATTAATTTTCTTCTTTGACAGTTTTTAAAATTCACCTAAAAAAATGAAACAGCATGAATACTGTCAATATATCACAACAGCCACATTAGGTTTTGTGATATACATCATAATATAAAGAGCACTATTAGAGCACAACCTGGGAACCATTAAATCATTCTAAATCACTGTTACATTCCATTAGTGTCAATGGTGAAACCACATAATAGGCTTTATTACAAACTTCACCTTGGTAGGCCATTGTCTCTAATAACCACTTCTCTATGATGTGGTATCATACCCAGAAATCCAGGGAGATAATAAAGGCTCCCTTATTTCTTTTTTATTGGATGGGTAAAGTTAAATTTAGCTGTAAGTAAAAAAAAAATCTTGAAGCTTTGTTCACTAACTGCAAGTTGCTGCTATTTGGACAAAAAAAAAATTAGGCAGACTTGGGAGAACAGTTTGAAATAAATTTAAATCCTGGTAAATGCTTGAGGCCAAGGTAAGATAGACAGTCCCAGCAATTACAATGTCATTTTTGAAATGCAGCTTAGTGCATTTATGCCCTTCTTTACACTTTTGTTCAGATACAAAGCATTGATTATAGAAACATTATAGGAATTAAATCTGTGTTCTCATCTCTTCAATCCTTATATATGCAGTATCCTTTAGAAAGAAGGAAGGAAGGAAGGAAGGAAGGAAGGAAGGAAGGAAGGAAGGAAGGAAGGAAGGAAGGAAGGAAGGAAGGAAGGAAGGAAGGAAGGAAGGAAGGAAGGAAGGAAGGAAGGAAGGAAGGAAGGAAGGAAGGGAGGAAGGAAGGAAGGAAGGAGTTGTCGAGGAATCCTGCCTTTTTGAAACTCATTAGACTTTGGCTTTAACTGGAGTAAGGGCTTCAATCTCAAGTTGTGAAATTTATTTCACACAGGCACCTTGTATTTCTTGTAAGAACATCGATGAATTTGGTCAATTAATGTCTCCATCATCACATTTCAGCTTAGTCGTTTTGCAGAAGCACAGTTGTGACTTCAGTTTGCACAATATTGCAACCTCCCGCCGTCATTATTCAGGTATTGGTGTATCTGAAAACATTTCTTATGGTGACGTGCAATGTATAGTGCCTGTCTTTATAATTCTTTCATGCAAGTTCAGTGCAAGAGTTGGAGTAACTGAAAGGTAGATGTTAAGAGACAAGTGAATACACCAGCCTCAAACTGCAACTGAGTTAATGAACTGTATCTCTTTGTCCACCTGACTGAGTTCTAGGGGTTGATGGCATTTTATCCTTAAATCAGCCCCTGTAGGGGCTGATTAGGGATGGGTGCAAATAAGAACGGGTCCTCACATCACAAAACGTAAAAGTCAAAGGTTTTTACTAAGAGTCTTTTCTGATTGGATCAGTTGTTACAAAAAAGAACATATTCCCCCTCCGAAGTAAACTGCAATAAAATAAAATTAGATAACCAGCAATATCCTCTGTTAATCCCATAAACCTAAAGATTTTTTTCTTTGTACCACCTATTCTAGAATTTAACCACTTCCTCTGAGCAAATTCTACTTTGTCCATTATTTCATTCCTTTCCTTTCCTGCATCCTCGGCTTTTCTGCATCTCACTCAAATGCACCTGTTTTGAAACGATGACCCGATTCAGCGTTCTCTGCTATATTCCATATCTTTGCAGCATTTTTGCACTTACCTTTTCCTTCTAAATGGCAGTTTTATGTAAAAGCTGATAGAGAATGCAAGTCTCTTGCATATATTGAGAACAGTCAAGGTTTGTGTTGTGTTTCCTTACACTCGTTCCTGTTAAACATCATATCCTTACTTTCAACATGAATTTTAACTTCCACTAGATCAGACTTTCTCATCAATCAGGATAATATCTTGTTATTCATGAAACACTGTTTTAGAAGTGTTAATCTGGTTTATTTGTCTACATAGTATGAATTTGCCAGTCTCCCAGGCAAACTGTGCTGCGAGCTACAGAAATCCTGTATCTCCAGTGTGTAAGATCTGAAGTTAGAATCTAAAACTCACTCTGAACTTGGAATATCCCCAAAGGTAGCCAGATCAGTCACTGGAAACAAAGGAAAAACTGTGTGAGCAAGGGGGACTATAAAGGGCTAAAAAGGTATGTTGAAGGAGACAAAAATGACAATAATTCTGGGTGGCACAAAGTGATTACAGATTTACTAGTAAACTGTAGTGACTGGTAAATCCTTGCATTCATTTACTTCGTTTAGAGTAACCTGAGTCCAAGGTCACATTCTTCAGCTTTGGATGAAGTCACATATGGGTGGAAGAGGGACAGAAAAGTCGGAAAAGGAGGTGAAAGATGACAGCAGACAAGAATTAGTCTTTTGGATACTTCTATCAAAGTCTAAGCCTCCTTCAATATTACTTGTTTACAGTTGGCATGACAGACAGCAGCCCTGTTCTCAAAGTCACCATTACATATCCTGCCCCACTTACTGGTGTTTCTCATAACTTGAAAAATGCTAGTGCTTTGTTCCATTGTCTAAAATAAGCTATAAGAAAGGGTTTAAAAGATGCTCATGTGAAAAATAATGAATAAAAGCTTAAAAATATGGGAAACAGAACTTTACCTGTCAGGCTTTCTAGAGGCTTACAAGAAAGAATGCATAAAAATTGTTTTAATCAGTCCACTGAAAAAAGCATTTTAGCTATATCACCCTTGACCCTGTCTACTTTTTCCAGTGTACATTGTAATTTTTTTTCTGTAACTGTTTGCAGTGCCATTGGTGTTGACAAAGATGTAAGCAATTTCTGATTGTTGTTTGAACAAGATAGTCTGTGAAAGCTTGAGCTCCTCCTTGAGCTCCTCATTTTTTTATCCCATCATTTCTTTCTGGGTTTTGGGTTTGTGTTTTTTTTTAAACTAATATTGTCTAGACATTTAAATATTTTGGAAGGCTGATTTTGGGGTGTATATACCTGTAAATGCTATACAAGGGCAATAATGGCAGTGTTCCTAGCCTTGGGTTTAATTTTCCTGTGGTGTTAACTTGGCACCTGAGGCAACTTTCCCCTCTTGAGAAGTGTCAAAATAGATCATGTATTAGTGTCAAACTTAAAATAAATTCATTACTAATTTTAAGAAAGAGCTGACTCAATACTTTAGATGATTAACGGAGAGCACTGGCTATAGCTTGTTACTATGCACAGCACCCAGCTTATATACCATATTTAAACAAGAAGACAAATAAAGAGAAAAGATTTTATTTTCTACATTTTTTTTGATTATTTTTTTTCCTTCAATGCTGTGATGTAAACACTCCTTCAGACGGTTTCTTTCATTCCTGGCATTAAATGGTGGAATGATGGACAGATTTGCTCTCCTTAGGTTAATTCAAAACCCCTTTTCTTTTTCCAAAATATTGCCATTGATAAGTGTATATGAGACTGAAATATTATTCCTTACTCAGTTTATGCAGAGGTGGAAAAGAAAGACAACAAAACATCTCTAAGATGTGAGTGCTTCCAGGAAAATGATTATGGATGCTAAGTATCTCATGCTATTGCACCTCATGACAAAATACTGTTTATGCTCTGACTGAGCAACATAAACATTTATTAGCATCCTTACGCCTATGCTTTTCTGTTTTTCTAGTAGTTTGTGATGTAAAGGGAACAACCTCTGGTTGAAAGAGAGTGACTACTTTTTCTCTCATAATTTCTATGCTCTCTCTGCTCTCTTACAGAGTGTTGCTCAGACAATGGGCCATAGTCTGCGGACACGTCTGTAATACAGGATAAAATAAGTCTCAAATGTCATTTAAGTCAGCAAAATAGGCTGGACTAAAACGGGTTCACGACTGAAACAGCACACAATAAAACTATTTGTATCCTTTTCCTTAGACCTCACTAATCACTTAGCCAGCAGGGCTGAGGATCCTTGCTCCTGCTTCTTATCTGCAGTTGCTAAAAAAACCCATCACCTGCTATCTGTTCTGTATCTAACATGCTGCCCTGGCAGACTAAGGAATTAAAAAAAGGAAATATCTCTTCAGAAATTAGTGCATGGTACTATGTCTGTACAGTGCAACCTGGGAAAAGAAGCAGTAAGATTTTAATGACAGATCTTTTTTATGGAAATATTTGAGAGCTTGGTATGTTATGAAATATATGCAAGCATTTGGTGCTGCATGGTTTATAATACCCTGAAGCAAGTTGTAAGCCTTATCAGCATCTGGGAAGATCAGAACTTTCCGTTTGGGTTTTGATTAATCAAATATATTACAAAATCTTTGCTATGCCTGATTTTTTTAGAGAGTCTATTTTTGATATTAATATGTCTCTACAGATTAGATACAGATCAGTTGTTTCATGAAAATAATTCTCTTATCTTTTTCCTTTTGTACAAAAAATTATGTTTTTAAAAATAAAAACCATCAGATAAATATTTAAACACAGATTTCCTTCATGTGGGTGTCTCTTCCTTGCTATTTCACTTATAGGACTTTGTACAAATGAAACACTTTGAAATGTAGGGCGTTTAAGAGTCTCTAACTTTTTAAACAATCACTAGAGGCCTGCAGACTGCTTCCTAGGAGGAGACAGCCAGTTGTATTTCATTCAGTGTCTTTATGGCTGTGTGTTAGAAGCCTGAGTGTTAAACCACGAATCTCATCCTATTAACCCAGTCATATAACCTTGAGCTATGCAGACTTGCAGATGACAACACACAGTACCTCTAACATGTATATCAGCCAGGGTGTGATTTTTTTATTAGGTACAATTAATGTTTGAAAGAATCTTCATTAAACAGACAAGCATTCATAGTTTGACTCAAAAGCATCTACAGTAAATTTTCCAGTGTTAGAATAATAACATTGGTCACTTCTACCGCTGTATTAGGGGTCTGTCAGTAATTACATTATAATCCTCTTTCATCCCTTTGGATAGGGCTAATGAACTTTTTTTTTTTTTTTTTTAATTTCACTAAACTGGAGAAAATGGATGTTTTAATGTTATAATGTGCACATCAAAAAGGACTGTCAAAATGAGTGTCTCAAGTATTTTTCTGCTCTCTATTACTGTTCATGATAACTCAATAATTTATTTGTTTTAAAACAAAAAAGAAAAGTGCACAAATGACTCTTCAGATAAAAATGAACATTCGAGATTTAATATTTTAACTTGAAGGACACAGCTTTCCTCTTCAGAAAGCAGACTTACTATACAAATGCAATCTTTTTCAAGCAAAATGGCAAAGCTCTTCACTACACAGTCTAGATGTCTAATCCTGCCAGCTGCTGAGCAGTCTGAGCTCAGGCTGAAGCTGACTGACAGGGGCCCAGCACCCTCCAGGATCAAGTCCATAATGCATAAGCACACGAGCTACTTTGATACCAGCGACCTTAAACGTTTTGGTCTATGGTGTCAATGATCCATGAACTAAGACAGATTTACTGTACACAAGTGACAGTAGTGGTTTAAGAAGAAAAAGTAAGGAAGTTGTGTCAGCCTTCACTTTGACTCTCCTTGCTCACAGTGTATAACTTAAACCCTGAGTTTACCTATATACCACAAGATTTGGGTTTTTTCTGTTGAGATCTCTTTTTTTCCTGTATATAATTTAGCTTTGCAAAATTTCTTCCCGACAAGTAATAATTTTGCTGAGTAAATGATCAGTAGCTTAGTAAATATAATAATTGTACTGACAGGTTTACACAATCACTATTATACTCCCCACTATGTGAATATTTATAAGGGGTATGTTTAGGACATACTGGTATCCCAAGGCTTCTGGATCAGTTGTGTGCAATATCCCACATCTGTGCATGCACGGAGATCAGCAACCTGGGGAGAGCAGTTGGATGGCCCTAATTTATGGTCCACAAGCCTGGCATATGGCCCAGAAAGCACTAGACATACTTGTCTCTTCTTGTGTTACATTTTTCTTTTCCATGTCCTGTATCATAAAAGTTAGTTTGTTGGGTTTTTTTCTTTTTATTCTATACAGCAGTCATTTTCATTGCCATTCCGTGAGAGAACTTCCTAAGCAAATGGAATTTTTTTCTGTTTTGCTCCAGTCATGTTAGGTCACCGTGTTCTCTAGGGGACATGAGAATGGTGCAAGAGGGCTTTTAAATCTGGAACTATATAGTCATTTCTCTGTTGGGTTTGCCTGCTGATCACTCCTACTGAGTGCTGAGAGCCCTGAGTTGGGAGGGGAAGCTGCTCAATGCAAAACATATTTGGCCTTCTCCACACACCATTCCTGAGCCTCCCCCTTACTATTACCCTGGTTTTTTTTCTCTTCCATACACATAAACACTGCACATGCATGCACATGCACACATGCACATGGAGACATGCAGTTCCATGTCAGTGAGTGGATAGCTTGGAAGTAAATGACTGGTCTTTAAGATATTCTTAATGGTTGCCAGTGTACATATTGTAAACCCATTATTATGCAGGCAACAAATGTACAAATGCATATTCCTTTTCTGTACTCTGAAAGAAAAGCAAATAATGTCGTGGCACAAAGTTGGTAGATAGATAAACAGCCCCAATTTAAAAATACATAAGATGATGAATAGAGTTTCAGAAATGAGCCATAGTTTATCTTGTTAATTCTTACTCTGTCTGAGTAGTGATGAAAAGAACAGTGCCGGAACTCAAGGATATGATGAATAAGAAAGAGCAAAATGACAACCAAAGGCCCTGGTGACCAGAAAACAAGCTACAGTTTGTCCCCCAGAGAAAGACAGTGATGGGTTGAACTTGCCATTAGAGGGAAGATTAAGTGTCCTTGGTTCCTCAGTTAGTTAATTATACACTCAAATCTTCCCAGTATATCACATAAGCCAGGCGTTTTGCTTTTGAATATCTGTATACTGACTGCTTGGATTGCTTATTGGTTATTTCTCTTGACAACTCAAACCTGAACATTAAATCCCATTGGCAACAACTATCTGTCAAGAACAAAAAAAATAAGATTTGTGTATTTAGTTTTCATTATAGAAGTGCTTGTAGTTGAAAAAATATGTACCTGTCAAGTTTTCGACATCTCGCTGGGGATGCAAGCAATGCTGTTGTGATTTCAAAACCTGGCTGACAAATTCACGTTCCAGTAGTAAAGACAAATCAAGGTTTTTTTCTTTTTTTCTTTTTTTTTTCTTTTTGCTTTTTTCACCGCTTTGACAGTCATACATAACAATTTGAGACCTAAGTGGCACTTTGATGCACTATTCCATTATTAAGTGGTATAGTCACTATAGAATAGATGACGGGCCTGTACTCAAGGCATTGTGAATTAAACAGCTTTCAACAATGGGGGAAATCGAATGGCCTAAAGAATTCTGAAACATAAAAAAATAATGATTAAAAATGTGTTTCAGAATCAGCAAGGCATATAATTTAAAATAATGGCAGGTACTGAAATTCAAACTGAAGAAAACAAAGTATATTTTAGAAGAATCTTTAAAGTTCAGAGGAAATATTAAATAATTAGCAAACATCACTAAACCCACAATTACAAATTTTAAATATGACTCTTTGGTGAATCTTAGAAAATTAGCATGACATAAAAAATCCTACCTAAAATTTGAGATATGAAGACCTAAAATCTTTCTCATGTGACAGTACTTTCACAATATATTACTTGACTAGTTTTCTACTGGCATTTCCTCTGCCTAAAGGTAGAGTTTTCAACTAAAGTAACATTGACTTAAAGTACTTAAATTAATTCTTTTGTCAATAACTATACAGCTAATCAATACACCTGGAATTAAACAACAGTTTTTGACCAGAAGGCATGCTAATCCCTGGTCTCTTTCATTACAACTCATTAATCATTCAGCCACTCACAATAAAAGGTTTCCCTATTTGAATGAGAAAGTTTGATACACCAAACTGCCCAGAGTGGCAAGTAGAATAAGGAAAACCAAAGAAAGGTTTCCAAAACTATTTTTTTTACTGAGACAATAAAATTTCAAAAGCTACATTGATAACAATTCATGCTATATTTTTAGTTAATAAAACTTGAGTAGATATTTTTTCCTATTAAGATAAAACTCAAAAATGTAGTGCTTGTTATACCCCAGAGCATAATTCGTCATATATTATCTTTTGGTTTTAAGATTATTAAAGGCTAAGAAATTACTTTTCAAACATTGATCCAGCGAGATTACTGGAAAAAAAGACACCAAGCAATGAAAATTCTATTAATCCACAAAGTTCTAAAATATTTGCTACAATACTTATCTCTGTGCAGTTCTGACAACTATATCAAACTGATCTCTATCTCCGAATAGGATGTGGATTACAATTTCAGTGCTTAGTACTCCAAATCTTTTTTTTTTCCTTATTCTGCACTAGAAAGACAAAATTGAATTATTCCTTTATCCTTTTCAATTGGTAATCCTACAAAGCATATAATGCCACATTAGGAATGTAGTGTACTTCACAAGATGGCATAGGGTATGGCTCATATTTGCGATCAAAAAACCTCCAAAAATCCTAAAAACCAAACCTTCCAATTTTGTTATGATATGTTAAAAGATAAAGCTGATTTGAGCAAGTTACTAAAAAAGATATCTTCAATATCCTACTTTTTCATTCCAAGGCACTAAGGGAGCAAAAAAGAAATGTAATTATGAGAAATAAAATAAGGATTTTCTTAGTTACAATTCCTGGCCCTTCACTGATTGCAGTAAATTATAAATTATGCAGTCAATGTAGGCCAACAAAAGAAGACATCTTCAAATCTCAGTCAAAGGTAATTACTTAAGTCGGCTGAATGTTCCCTTTTCATAGAGTGTGATCTCTCTTTGACAGCTCACACTGACAGATGACCTTCTCAGCGACGTTCTTATCCTTCGGATCATGAGCAGTGCGCCTCTCTCCCTGAATATCTCTATATATTTGTGACACTAAGCTTTCAAATACAGCTATTGACAAATCAGAACATCAGTCTGAGTGCTGGTCTTCCTATCACTCACAATAAAGTAGCTATCACTTGTGGTGTTGTAGAGCAAGCACATCTCTGAAAAATGAGTTCTCACCAAGTGCTAATTTGACACAGCTCGCTTGCCTTCCCATAATTGCTCTGTCATTGTCAGTTGGCAGTTCGGGCTCATTCCTGGAAGCTGTGCCGTACAATTGGATACAATTACTCCCATTTACCACCACTATTATGCCACTGATGTTGCCCAGTTCGCATATTGACATGCCTCATTAAACCTGGATGCAGGCCATTAATGAACATTGTTAGCATTTCTCTTAAACTTTTTGCCTCTAATAAACAGTCAGTGTTCCATGAAGGAGCACTGCCATCCTTGTGATATGATATTTATTATCTTATGGGGGAAGGGGCCTCTGTAAATGGAAACTATCCAGATGCTGTGAGAGAGATATATGGTTGGATCAGTGAGAATAGTCCTGATCAGGAGGACCTTTTCCATCAGGGGCATCCTACCATTAACCAGGTGACCTCTCCTATCCAAGAGAAGAAAGGAAGGATAAACACAATAACCTCTGGGCAGCCCTGTTGCTGCAGGTTTCTCAAGGTTGCCCTGGCTCCTGTGGCTTCCCTCAGCCTCCTCTTACCCCCAGGTGGTGCTGCGGGACGCAGCAAAGAGCATTTTGCCCTGGGTCCTCAATCTATTATGTCCAGCTACTCCGACGTGCATTTTTATTCAGAGATAATTATGTGTTGATCAGAGAAGTCAGCGGCTGTCACCCATATGGCAGGCACACCTGCAGTGTGACATAGGTGGTAACGATGGCATGCTCTTGAGCTGTCATGACAGGGACAGGGACTTTATTATGTATATGTCACCATTTCTCTTAGGGAAATTATCCTTTTCCGTACAATGACAATAATGAACCTTATAACACTTTCATAAACCCTGTTTCCAGGCCCTTTTCTTGACCTTCATTAAAACTCTGCCTAGCAAATTCAAGGCTTTATGAACAAAATGCAAACTTTCCAAGCAAATGTAAGTGAGCTTTTGGAGCTTCTTGTTAACCACTTTGCACTGTGTAGCCACCTGGGGAGTCAAGGACCCTGGAGAGCACATCCGTTCCTTCAGGAGGACCATAACCATGTATAGAAAGACTAGGACAAGGACTATATAGCTTTTAAGTACTAGAAATCTGTCTGGGTCTTAGAGAGTGTTAGGAGAAATTTTGTATCTTTGAGTGTTAAAGGAAACCCTTCTATTTAATATAGAACAGAACGGAACAGAACAGAACAGAATAGAATAGAGTAGAATATTTTCAGTTGGAAGGTACTTACAATGATCATCAGTCCAATTGCCTGACCACATCAGGGTTGAACAAAAGTTAAAGCATTTTATTAAGGGTATTGTCCAAATGCCTTTTAATCACTGACATGATTGGGGCATTAACCACCCCTCTAGAAAGCCTGTTCCAGGGTAATATAATGCAGAATTATATTGCCCTAGAATTACTCTCCCTCTCCTCTTGTCTTTCTTTGCTTCATTATTTACATATTTCCTTCTGCTGTTTGGTTCATGGCACAACAGAGAGTCTCTGTGGAACTGAAACCAAAGAAGACAGACAGAAAGGCATTTTGTATCCAGAGAGACAGAAGAAGAAAGAAAGGGAAGTGAGCTCATACTATTTCTCTCAGGCATCTGCAAAAGTCGTATCTAAGTATCAAAAGGGGAAACTGAAAAAATCCTATAATAACGTTTATTATTTAGGTGGGTTTTAATGCAAAACCTTCTAATTACAGAGTTCTCAGTTAAAAATTAACAATCAAGGCATTAAAAAAATTATGTTAACAAATTGATGTTGTCAGTGTCTTTTTTACAGCTAGCTTTTCTTTTCTTAAAGCTTCAAGAGTTTGAATATGCAGTGTAAATTGATATTCTCCAACTTTGGGTTATCTTTCATACAGATATTCATGTGAGTGCATGTGTATAATAAGCCTGCTTGCTGTGGTTATGCTTAACATATTTCTCTCATTTTGATATATACAAATCTACTGTCTGCAACATCATTTCAATAGCAATAGAGTACTTCAGAGTAGAAATAATTTCTTACATATGAAGGCTGTGTATGTGTCCAGAGAGAACTGAGGGTCCAGGGAATATAGCTTTAAATTTACATTTTAAATTTAAATGGATTTGGCAAAAGTTACTAGCAGAAAAAAATGTAAAATTTGGGACAGTTGCAAACTTATGAACTTTCGTAGTCTCTTTTAAATTTAAATATTGTACTGTTGAAAGAGCTTGCGGGACATGTATATGAATTCTGGAATAACACGTCCTTTGGTTCAGCTGTGGTCTAAATAACCATGCAGAATGCAGAAGTGTATAAAAAATATTTGAAAACGTTATCTACATAATTTTTTTATACTTAGTAGATTACTATTTTGTTCACATGGATTTGAATAGTTTTCTCCATGATAACCACAAGTTACCTTGACAAATACTAAGGCTAGGAAATTAATTTCAAGTTCTGAGATATATTTTTAATGAGTTATAGTTTAATTAATCAGTTAACCACCGCCATTACAGTTAGCAATATCATGATGCTACGTTTAAAAATGGAAACATACAATACCTCATGAGCCACTAAAGTCCCTAGAACTCTCGTTGGTATCCTGGTCAGTATTTTAAGAGGCTGTAGAAGTATTGCACTCTCACTAGAGACAAGCAAAAGAGTAGAGTATCACAGGCAACTGAAAATGGATTAAAACGTAGGCCATCAAAAAGTCAGAGCTGATACTGCTCAGGGTATGAAAGCTAACTGTTTTGAGAAACAGAAAAAAAGACTTGTTAACCAAGAGTGGTCAAGTCTCAGTTTACATCCAGAAGTAACATCACAAATAGCCTACCATTGGCTATTTAACTCTATATAACTCTGTGTTATACTGCCCAACATACATGTATCACTGCCAAATGAATATATACAAGATCCCCCTTTCAAACATCAATTGAATCCTATTTAATTCATAAAAAAAAATCAGACTGCAGAACAGAATAATATAGTTGCCGAAAGTATGCTTTGCACATTAAATTAAGCTGGTACACATAACTTCTTTATCTCAGATATAGATGTGTTATTAAAAATAGTCAGTGAAGCAGTAATATAACACAATTTTTTTCCAAGTGTTTTTGAAGTGGGAGTAGAATATTTGCTAACTGGGAGGCAAATGCTCTTGTCTTGTGTTGATAAAATTCTGCCTTTTCCAAATCTGATCGCTGTTCTTCAGTTTTTGTGAGGAGAAAACCCACCCCTCCATCCCCAACCCCCCCTCAAATATCTATGGTAGGTAAGATCCAAAGATAACAAGAAATAAATGAAACAGTGTTCATTTCTTTTCTTCCTATCTGAGTAGGAATGTATTACATGACAAGAACCATATGGGTCACACGGTCTCGTGCTGCATGCAGCAAACCATAATGTAATAAATAATCCAAGATTATTTCTACTTTCACTTTTCCTGTGAACAACACAGCACCCATCCATCTCCTAGGCACATATGAACTGACGAAGGCAAAAAAATCCAAATACCTCAAAACTTGAGTGTCAAAAGAAAAGAAGAAAAGCAACCAAGGAAACCATTACTGCTTTTGATTCCTGCAACAGTAAAGAATTTGTTATAAAGTCCTGTGTAGTAAAACCATGTGAGAAACTGCTGGATATGCATTTCGATATGCATTCTGTTCTATGGCAGTATTAGGGTATCTTCATCTGAATAGATCGTGTTTTATATTCATCAACTTCTATGTATGCATTTATCATGTTGCAGAAGATGCTGATGACCTTCCTGAGAAAAGAAAAATAAAGCAAGCCAGTAATTCATCGTGAAGGTTTTTTTTTGGGGGGGGGGGGGTTGGTTGGTTGGTTGGTTGGTTGGGTTTTGTTTGTTTGGGATTTTTTTTTTGTTTTGGTTTGTTTGTTTGTTTGTTTGTTAATTTTTTACAGGGTTTCTTGTTTCTTTGTGGGGTTTTGTTGTTTTTTTAAACTACTGCCTCACATTAGTAATTTTTTAATCCTAGGATTCTTTTCATAGAAGAAAGGAAGGATTACTGACAACTGGTGCTGTTATATTTACGAAGGTTTCCATGCAGTCCCTGTACTTGGAGGTTCTTCTGGCATCCATGGCAGCTTCAAACAGTTTAACCTTACAGAGTGAGGTAAGTGATGTTCAGAATGTTTATTGGAAATACTGCTTCCAAATTAGTAGCGTTGTTCTTGCAGGCAATAAATAAATAAATTTTAAAAAGTCCTGCTACATCTATGTCTTCAGTTCCAGGGAGAGGAGGCTAGCATAGGTTGTTGTGCTATTGAGGTATTTTCAGCACAAATCAACATTTGAAACAAACAAAAAAATAAAACAGGAACTATATGTACCTTCATCCAGATTTTCTCTGTTGTTTGTTCTGCTCAAGTAGTCTCCTGTTTCTTTTCCAGATAAAGTCTATCCAGGGACAGCACTTTCACTCCCCCAGGTAGAGTATTGCACACTTCATTAGGAACTTCAAAATCAGACAGGAGGAAAACCTGTGAGAAAGCACACTGCCCAGTAAATTAAAGTCTTAATTTTACAAGCTCTTACTCTCAAATGTAGGTTATCCTAATGACGTTAGGTTTTTAGGGAGGCATAGTGGTACAAACTAAAGAGATAATGAATCAGTTCCTTACCAGGACAAATTGGCAGAGCAGTACTTGTATACACTGGGCAATTAGTCAGATGAGAAACTAAAAAAAACCAAAAGAGCTGATCAAGCTTGCAAGTGTGATTCTGTGCAGTACTGCTTCTTTGGAAGCATATCTTCATCATGAAATGGAACCATATGTAGGGTTGCCTGAACTAAGAGGGATTTGAATGGAAGGTCCATAGGAGAACATGCAATGTTGTGCTGGTTTCCAGCTTCATGCCAGATATAGGGGCTCAGAAGTTTAGTGACTGTAGTCATCCTGCATCCAACCCTGAGCTGGCTCATTTCCAGTCAGCACTGAGCAGTTCTGGCCCATACTTTCGCAGTCATCTCACCTGTCTTTGGCAGGAGGGCCTGTACACCCCAGGAGGTCAGCGGTTCCTCCGTGCATAAAGCTCACTGCAGTTTCAGTACCTCAAAGGTAAAGCTAGCTGGACTCCACAGGAATCTTTCTGTTCACCTTCCTGTGCTTCAGACTCACCTCTAGTGACTAGGTAGGGATTTTTCTGCAGTTTCTTTCTGCAGAAAAAATAAAATTAAAAAAATCCCCAAATAATTTAGTTTCGATGGCAAAGCAACCTGATCTCCCTCATGCTTTAACACATTGAATGTTTTAACCTCGCACTTTTTCATATATGTACAAATATATATATGTGTATATCAGCATGTAGAGTTAGAAGTCTGACATGTTTTGATTTGTTT
The DNA here is from genome assembly GCF_000696875.1 of Nestor notabilis. NCBI lineage: Eukaryota > Metazoa > Chordata > Aves > Psittaciformes > Psittacidae > Nestor > Nestor notabilis. Next base: position 10,917 of record NW_009922287.1, on the reverse strand, counting down.
TACTAATTTTTTAACTTACATTTTAGCTTATTCACATATTTATTTTCAAACAGAATTCAGAAACTTTTAAAAAGATATCATTTTATTTCAGTGGTGGATTGTTCTGCAACAGATACTTGTAACCACCACCAATACCTACTTAAAAGACCCAATCTAAAGAAATGGACTCATGCATTTGTGTTCCCAAGCAAATTTTTCTTTTTTTTTTTTTCCCCAAAAGTTAGCAGTAATGCTCTATCATTTATTACATGTGTGCTGTCATACTTGAGGACACAGTAACCCTCTGGATATATTACAAATTAAATGAGCTCTGCTGAAGCAAAAATAAAACAGCAAATGGAGATGCTTGGAGCCTGAAGCCATGAGATGTTCATCAGCAGTCTGAGTCAATAGTTTCCTAGTTTACTTTCAGAATCATAGTATCCTCCTAGGTGTATGTACCCTGCTGATCTTAAACAGAGTCCCTATTCATGACCAAAATAACTGCATAGGGCAGTGGAGTTTCTGTTATATTTGGATTTCAAGACAGGAATGTTGCTATCTGATAATAAATACAATAGAAGTTCTTTGTTTCTGCAGTGACTGCAAATTATGAAAGGTTCTGTTACTGATCTGTTCAGTGTTATTGTTTAGAGACCTAAAACATACATTGACTTGTCTTTAATAGCTTCTGTATTTACATTTCCCTGCAGAGATTCATTTAATTGGCAATGTTGAAGACATTTGTGTCTGATGTTGCATAATTCTTGTTTTCCTGAAACTTAGCACTGTGCTCATTTTTGTGAAACAAGGGCTCGTTGTCTGAGGCCATAAGTCACTTGAAGGAAACATTCGCTTTACAACATCAGCCCAAATGTGTTTTGCCATGCTCAAAGACAGTACATAGTGAAGGACGGCTGTTTTGGCTTTCCACCAGTCTAACAGCCCCAAATGCTTTTCACTTACAGAGACTTCAGTCTGTTCTCAGTGGACTCAATTACGTGTTACAGAAAAGGTAAGTAAATAAAACTTAGGCCTTCAGATAAACAAATAACTCAATGGTTCTAATGAAGACATAGCCTCCAGTCTTTGCATGAATGATTGACAGCATGGATAAGACTCCCCTAATATCAGCTGAGTGATTAGAATCCCAAAGCATAGTCATCTATGACCTGTTTAGATGGTGATTTAAGAACACCCAATTTTTCCAGCCTCCTGCTGCCCCTCCAGAAAGCTGTAGGTCTCCTATCAAACTTATTGCATACCTGCTAGCTCCATGCAGATGTTCCAAGTACACTACAACACTTACCCAGAAATCCTCTACAGCTTAGCTAGCCACCCAAGCACCCATTCACAATCAGAGGAAAGAAATGGGTACTTTTATAATATCCTTTGTAATATTATATGTGTCTAATCAAGGACAGCAAAACTGTACAGTGAGAGAACCTTACTTGCCATTGACTCCATTGAGAGGGATTTGATAGACTTGGTCTTGTGACAGAAACTTCTAGACAAAGTCCAACACCCCATTTCTAATACTCTCCCGAAAAGTTTTACTATTATTGAGAATAGCTACACTCTGGTTTCTTAAGTCTTGGTTTCTGATAGGTCATGCCCCCTTTCAGGTTGCAAAAATGGTGATGATAATACTGATCTCAAAACTAAATTCTGTGTTGTTATAATCAGAGCACTTTCAAAATTGTAATTTAATAACTATTACAGCACTTCTCTGACACAGAATACTACATGTGAGTAATTATTTCCATTTTGCACCTAATCACTAGTGAGTGCAAGGGGATACAGAGCATTCCATTAATTTTTGCAAATGTGATATCTGCCAAAGTGTCTGGGTTTTTCTGTGCATTGATCTGTAGCAGGAAAAGAAAGAATCCGTTCTTGTCTAGCCCACCAAGTGCTACTACTGTGTTTTTATGACAATAGCCTTACTGTAAATGAGAGCTTCATAACTCTACACTTCTAGGCTGGCAGTGACCAGCGCTCTGATTTGACAAACCAGATAACTGAGATGTCACACAAAGTCTCAGAATTTGGAGCAGCTCCTACATTTCTCTTATGATAGACTGAAACATAAACCACTTCATACTGCATTTCAAAAACATCTGCCAATTACATGTGTTTGACTAAGTTGTCTTTAAGTACTGTTTCAGACTTAGATAAACATTCCCCTTGTGGGGCAGAAATTTCAGCACCTCACTGCTATCTTCTGAACAGCTGCAAACCACAGAACAAATGTACATTGTTTCCTCCTCCAGAGAGCCATCTGCCTGATGGATAATAGCTCATGTCTGCTACTTCTCTGAGTCTGGTGGCTGGAATATATGCCATGAGTTGTAAGATCTTATCTGCATACACTAGTGACAAGTCAGGCAGAAGAAGTAAAAGTACTCACAATTAGACCATATCAAAATTTATACACATAAACACCTAGAACAAGGCTTTCCTGGTAGCTCTTGTTCTGGTATCTCACTGATTTTATATGTTTGATTTTAATGACATTTTAATCTTGTTTTGGTAATTACGTATGGATGGATGTGAGGCTCCCACTCAAGACACTTCTGCCTACAAAAGTTACCAGTTACTAGTGCCCTGAATGTCTCTCAGCTATGTCTGTTTATTGCATACTTTTGTTCAACTTTTTAATTGTTAAATTGCTCAGATTAAGGTTTGTTTTCTTTCTGTGAGTCTTATAGTATATAGCACATCTAAACCGTGAAACATCAGAACTTCTCCACTATAAGCAATGTATCATGCATATGTTTTCATGCATTAAAGTTCATGGCAATGAGCTCCATTTTCCAATATAGTATGAGCATTAACAACAACAGATGGTGTGCTCTCATAATACTTTAATTTTCTTTCATTCTTTTTTCTTTCAGTGTTTGCATGTTTCAGTCCAACATTTGATGTGACACTGAAAGTATGAGGTGCTGTGTCTCAGGATGGGAGGAGTACTATTTTAATAATATTCATAGGTACTTTATCATGCAATCATTGTTGACTGAAGACCTTTTGAATGAAGAATTCTGTCTTTGTGCAACAGTTAGTTAGTTAGAAAAATAAAGATTGTTGTTGTAGGTGGAGTTTTGGGGCATTCCCAAAATGCAGGTACAGAATACTAATACTGCTGATGGTGTTGCCAAAGTGAAATATAAAAAAAGTCACCTTTCTTCTCCATAAATTTTCATTGAAAAACACATCAAACATATTTTATACAAATAATCTCCTAGTCCAAAAATGTTTCAGATTTCTAGGTGCCAGATACAGGGCACTTCATGCCAGACAGATTTTTAGACTGGATTCTTATAGAGAGTGATTAGTTAACATCTTTTAATGATGAATTAATGAACAGTAAAAACATTGCAATTCCAATATGTACAGAACCTTGTGTTTCAAGGCACAGGTTCAGTGAGAGTTGTTCTGCGACCTTTGTGGTGCCAGTAAAGGTTGGGTTCAGCACCGGCAACGTCCAATCAGTCTTTCAAGGTTAACTACACATGCCAGCCTGGGAAATGAAACAATTACTAACAAATTTTATAGGTATATTCTGTCAAATTTAAAAGGCAATCAGAAGTCTAAATGAAAATTATGCCTGAGGAAAGCATAAAAAAAAAAAAAAAAAAAAAGAAAGAAAGAAGAAAAGAAATGAGGAAGGGCTTTTTCCCTCACTCCCCTTTCAGTCTTCATTCTGAACTAGGCACTGAAAATATTGGAGACAGCCCTCACTGTTGGAGGGAGAAAGTCACAATGGAGAGGGTAGGAATGCTCAGGAAGGATGACATTAGTAATCACCTGGGCAACACAGGCACAGTAAGTGTGAATGATTCATTATACTGTAATTAACTTTTAATTAACTTTACCCTGCTTTCTTTATTTTAGAAAATTAAATAAACTTCATTTTATGGTACCCGCTAAGCCAATGAGCAGAAGCTAGAATCCTGCTCTAATTAAACTCAGCAATATGGCAAAACTGTGTGTAAAGCATAATGAAGAAATGTTTCTTTGCAACTTTCTTATGTTTTCTAACACTTTGATTGACAATTTTTCAAACATTTCCCATTGGCTGCAGAACACTGAAGTCCCACAAAACATTTTCTCACTCTTGCATTTTTTCAGGAAAAACAGTAAAAGTGTTTCTCACATAAATAAGTGATTTTCCAAAATCACAAGGTCCGTTCATTTCTCATTCCCCTATTCCCCATGTATTTGTAAATACCCTTAAAGAAATAATATCAACCAGAACAGGAAGTTGAAATGAACAGATCCAAAGTTGCTGTTTAAAAGGTTTGGGTAAGAAGTAAAAAAATCTGATATTGCTGTTAGCAAATTAAGGAAAATTATATTTCTGCCTGTTTGTGGACTGATTCTCAGTCAATCAGTTTCACCCAATGAATACTTCAAGATCTTTCAAAATTGTGTTTTTCCATCTGGTAGCAAAATAAACTAAATTCTTAGGTTGCAATCTTGTCATATTGGAGTCAGCAGAATTTTGCCACTGATGTCAACTCTAGATGAGCTGGATACATGCTATTAAAACAGATTGAAACATAATCTTTTCTCACTTTAAAGAAATCTCCTTAATTAGATTTCACTGAATATATTCAGTTTTGATAATGTCACTGAATGACTGAATACAGGATGAAGTTCCCAAAGAGAAGGCATCGAGCCTAGTCTTCGTTAAGAAGTTTAGCGTTCAGTTTTAGCTTTCCCAAAACAGCTCCCCATGTCTAGGCTTGCGAATATTTTTGAAAACTATCCACTGTTTTTCTGCCTCAAAATCTCAAATAAATTAAAATTAAAAACAATATTAGGAACAAGAAAATTCTTGTTCTCCAGCCAGCTCTACAATCTGCATTTCTACAGACTATCATCTGAATCTAGCTTGCTGTATGTTAAGTAAAGATCTAGATGTCTGGCTAAGTCTGTGAAACTGAAAACTTTGCAACTGATGATGGGAGAAAGCCTTTTCCTTTTATGATTTTCTTTCTCCACCAGCATGCAGGACTCCTTGTTGTTCCAGTTACCTATAACAAATCAGCACTGCAGTACGCCTGTATTCCTTTTCTGCTCTTCCCATCTGCCTGCTATACTGGTCCTCTCTGCAAGCATAGAATCATAGAATGGTTTCAGTTGGAAAGGACCTTAAGATCATCTAGTTCCAACCCCCCTGCCATGGGCAGGGACACCTCGCACTAAACCATGTCACTCAAGGCTCTGTTCAGCTGGCCTTGAACACTGCCAGGGATGGAGCATTCACAACTTCCTTGGGCAACCTATTCCAGTGCCTCACCACCCTCACTGTGAAGAACTTCTTCCTTATATCTAATCGAAACTTCCTCTGTTTAAGTTTGAAGCCATTACCCCTTGTCCTACCACTACAGTCCCTAATAAGGAGTCCCTCCCAAACATCCTTATAGGCCCCCTTCAGATACTGGAAGGCTGCTATGAGGTCTCCATGCAGTCTTTCCTTCTCCAGGCTGAACAGCCCCAACTTTCTCAGCCTGTCTTCACACAGGAGGTGCTTCAGCCCCCTGATCATCCTCATGACCCTCCTCTGGCCTTGCTCCAACAGCTCCATGTCCTTTTTATGTTGAGGACACCAGAACTGGACACAATACTCCAAGTGAGGTCTCAGGAGAGCAGAGTAGAGGGGCGGGATCACCTCCTTCAACCTACTTACTGGTCATGCTTCTTTTGATATAGCCAAGGATACAGTCGGATTTCTGGGCTGCAAGCGCACATTGAAGCCGGCTCATGTCAAGTATCTCATCAACCACACCCCCAAGTCCTTCTCCGCAGGGCTGCTTTGAATCTCTTCTCTGCCCAGCCTGTAGCTGTGCCTGGGGTTGCCCCGACCCAGGTGTAGGACCTTGCACTTGAATTGGTTGACATTACATAATTGTAATGAAGTTATATTGCCTACTTCATATGCCTGGACAAAGCAGATAATCTTCTGATCTCGCAAAGCAGATAATCTGAGTAGGATCTCAAATCCAACTAAGACAGAAGTAGGAGGAGCAGAAGGGAAGAAAAGAATATTAAAAATTGCAGAAGGATGGCTAATTAGTAAAGTCAGAGCAATTCAGAGGCACAAAATGGCATTTGAAAGAAGCAATGGGAATAGGAGGAAAACATACTGATTTCTGTGAAGTATGAGCTGACTCATAAGAGAAGAAGCTGTTCAAATAGCAGGTGGAGCACAGACACAGGGGAGAGAAACAGAAATTCTTGCTGATGGCAAAATCCTTGTTTTTCATTTCATTTGCAAGGAAAAAGATGGCAAGGATATGTGAAAAAAAAGGCATAAGTCATTGGTGACTTGCTGCTTATTTTTTCAACATCTTCACTTACTATCAGCTACTTGACAAAGGGAAGATCACACAATTCAGCAAGTGATATAAAAAAGTTCTATTTAACTTCCGTATCGTCACTGTTCAGTTACAACATTTGCAGTAAGATGAAAAAGCAAATGCACATTAACAACATGCTTTTTATTTACAACTTAAAAGAAAATGAAAATCGTTATCCCTTTCTACATGATTACCTATATATTCCTTCTTCTCCCTAGGGATATCAGGGTTGAATTCCTACTTATCAGCTCTGCACTTCTTTCTGTATTACTCTGATGTATAGATTAACCTGTCAGACCCAACCCAAAGGCCTTGACCTCTACTCGTCTTTAGGTACTTCTTCAGGATTTTCTTCTGCAATGGCATCTACACAAAATCCATGATGGAGAGGTTGTGGTGCAGTTAGGGAGAGCTAATTTTAATTAATTAATCAATTAATTAATGCTTTGGAACATTCAAGTTCTATAATGGCTCCCTAAGTATCCTCATTATCTTATTTTCATTACCCTCCTCTTGTATATTCCCCTCTTTCTTTTTGTGTTAGATTTGCTTGCTGCATCTTGTTCTAAATTAGAGTCTTCAGGGCAAGGATGCTGTCAGACCTGGTTTGTACAGCAGCAGGTGTGTTTGGGCCTAATCCTGACTTGAGCTTTTGGACACAACTGTAATTAATTATCATTTACAATTGAGCCATAGTGATGTTAAATGCCTTGTTCAAGGTGTCAAAGCAAGTCAGCAGCACAGTTCCAAATGAAACCCAGATGGCATCTTTCTTTGCTCTAACCACAAGACCACTGCTTGTTCTGTGGGACTGCTACACTGAAATAAATGTTCAAAGATATTACAAAATTTCTGCAAGAAGAAGGATGGTATTTTTTATTTCCCAGGCTTCTCAGAGAAAAAAGCCTCAGATACCTTTTATGTTTAAATACAGATTTTCTTTTTTCATCCATAATTTCAGAAGCCTCTGGTTACCATAAAATTACTTCTTGCCTATTCTCAATAAAATCTCTTTGTTTTGTTCTATCCAAACAAATTTCAGTACGGACTGGAGATGCAAAAGGTGTAGAAGACTGCAGAGAATGTAATATAATGATTGGGCCCTGAAGAGGAAACTAGCGGTTGCTAGGGTAGGTATACTGTACTTTATTAGGGTTGTCACAGGTAAAAGTGGTTGCTCTTAGATACATCCTTGCAACATTTGAGACCATAACCACTCATGCAAGACATTCCTAATTCAGGAATTGATTCTTATCTGCTCGTAATTCAATTCTTTTACACCTTCAAGAGCTTAAAACTATATAAGCTGATAAATGTTCAGCCAAAGATAGAAATCTTCCATACTTCAGCTCTGAATTCAATAAGATATGTAGCTGAATCAATTAAACTGTAGTTTTTCCAAATCATGGGCTACCAACTGCCATAATCAGATCTTTTTTACTGTTTCCACTGTCAACAACAAGCTTGAGACAGTGACATTGCTATAGAGTTCTTACTAATTAGTTGGCAGGAGACATACTTGCCAAAGACTTATCAATAAATAAGAACATACATGAAAATGACTTGCATATGTGCATCTGCATGAATGAGTGTCATGCAGTGTGTTTTGTCAGAGATGGGGCAGAAATGTTCTTGAATCAAACCAGTTCTGGAAAAGAAACATTATTTAAAACAATGCTTTCAAGCCAATTTTAGGAAAACTGTAAAGGCTTTAGGAGAGTACCTAAGTATCAATGGAAATTAGATCATAAAATAATAAAGAACCTATCCAAAATATGAGATATCAAATGCTTGTATAAACCAGTCTGAAACATGTGAATATAATTAATTGTGAAGCTAAACTTCAGATGAAGAAACTGTATGTAATGCCTACAGTAACAAGGAAGTAAACATACACATTCAAATGTACAGTTAAAAAAAAACAAGCCAAAACAAAACCAAACCTTGCTCAGTAATTTGCAGGTATTTAAAATCACCAGGATTTAACCCCTTTAGGGTTTTTAAGTTGCCTAGATACCACTATTTCTTCGGTACGCATGCTGAGAGCTCCTCTGCCCTGCCCTACCCAGCTACAGTGCTCCTCTCTCCTCCTAAGTTCTGGCTGCCTTATTCAGCATGTCATATTCCCATGCTAACATACATGAAAGATAGATATGCAAGGTACCTAAAATAGATATCTAAGGCCATGGCTACACAAGTCTTTTAGTCCAAAATGGGAATTCATTTTTGAAGATAACCTCAGAGTTATCCACACACAGTGCACTTTGGTTGGCATCATGGGGTGGCTTTGTAGCATGTGAGCTGCATTCCATTCAAATGAAAATAAATCAGAATATGTGCTCTGGGAGTGCACATAGGTTTATACATCTGAAGTTGAATTGAGCTAATAGTTTGTAAACTACAATTTATTCTTGCCTCATCAGCTTGGAGGATGTGCATTTGAGTCTTCCCCACTTGAATGCTTAGATCTTCCACGAATCCCTCTCTGAGCCTAACTGACTCTCCTAATATTCTCTGACATGGTCATTTTACTAATAAAATCCACATTTTACTTTTCAAACACAACTCCTACTTACTGTATCTTATGTATTAACACAACTATTTCTGCTTTGGTTTTGGTTTGAGGTTTGGGTTTTCTTTGATTGTTTTGTTTTGTTTGGTTTTATTTTTTTCCCCATGATAACTGAAGGAACAGATTTTAGAAGCTTTTTCCCACTTCTATGTTTCAGTTAAATAATTACAGGAATAGTGTTCTTCTAGGCAGGTTCTCCTTCTGAAACTGGAAGAAATTTACCCTGGCTATGTCATGGCAATGAGTACATTCTTATTTCCAAGCATAATGAATTTCTGCTAAGAAATGCATGCCTGTCCAATACTTAGCCTTACTGAACAGACTCCGGCAGCTCGACATGGATTTTTGATTTCAGTGCTAGAAACCACCAACTCTCATTGCCTTCTCAGTATTGTCTCTCTCCTTGGTCTTATTTCATAAGGTCATTTCATAGATGAAATTATAGTGCCTCAAACAAGCCAAGTTTAACTCAGGGTTCAATGCCCCTTGTCTTTTACAGATCACAGCCTTTTCCTAATATTCAACTAAACATCTTTAGCCTTATTTTTATGTCATTTTTCTTTATCCTACCTAGATTTTTAAGAATAACATTGCTTCTTTATAATCTTTCTTTGAAGGTATTTATAGACTGATATCATGTCCTGCATTTATCTTTCCTATTCTCAATTATAAAAACATAGATTCATCTCTTCACTTGCATGTTTTTGTCCAGTGCTCTTACTGCCATTGTTTGCAACATTTGTTTGTATTCCACATGTAGGTTTGTTTACTTTTACAGGAAAATTTCTGTGAAACTTCCTCTTGTGCTGGGTTGTCCCTGACCAGATGCCAGGTGCCCACGAAAGCTGCTCTGTCACTCCTCTCCTCAGCTGGACAGGGGAGAGAAAATATAATGAAAGTCTTATGGGTCAAGATAAGGACAGGGAGAGATCACTCACCAGTTAGAATCACAGGCAAAACCAGGCTCAACTTGGGGAAGTTAATTTAGTTTATTACCGATTAAATCAGAGTAGGATAATAGGAAATAAAACCAAAGTCTTAAAACATCTTCCATCTACCCCCCTTCTTCCTCAGCTTAATTTCCCTCCTGTTTTTTTTCTACCTAGTCCCTTCTAGTAGCACAGGGGGACAGGGAACGAGGGTTGTTGTTAGTTTATCACACACTGTTTCTGCCGCTCCTTCCTCCTCGCACTCTTCCCCTGCTCCAGCGTGGGGTCCCTCCCACAGCAGACAGTCCTCCATGAACTTCTCCAATGTGAGCCCTTCCCACAGGCTGCAGTTCTTCATGAACTGCTCCAGTGTGGGTCCCTTCCATGGGCGCAGCCCTTCAGTAACAGACTGCTCCAACATGGGTCCCCCGTGGGGTCACCAGTCCTGCAGCAAACCTGCTCCAGTGCAGGCTCCTCTTACCATGGGGTCACAGGTCCTGCCAGGAGCCTGCTCCAGCTCGGGCTTCCCACAGGGTCACAGCCTCCTTTGGGCATCGCGTCCTCCCCAGGCTGCAAGTGGAGATCTGCTCCACCATGGGCTGCACCACAGGCTGCAGGGGAATTTCTGCTCTGGTGGCTGGAGCACCTCATGCACCTTCTTCTGCGCTGACCTTGTGTCTGCAGGGCTGTTTCTTTCACATCTTCTCACTCTTCTCTCTGCTGCTCTTGTTGCACTGCAATTTTTTCCTGCCTTCTTAACCATGTTATCCTAGAGGCACTACTACTGCTGCTGATGGGCTCAGCTTTGGCCAGTGGTGGGTCCATGTTGGATATGCCTGACATTAGCTCCATCGAACATAGAAGCTTCCAGCAGCTTCTCACAGAAGCCACCCTTCTACTCTCCCTGCTACCCAAACCTTATCATGCAAACTCAATACACCTCTCAATGCTTTTTTAAAAAAAAACAAGTAGTTTTGAATTCCAGTACAGATAATGCTCTATCTCCACGGCTAATATTTATCTGAAAGGCTACAGAGTGGAAAAAACCCTCTATAGTATACATATATAT